>NC_089786.1:2372500-2645000 GCF_040412425.1 Macrobrachium rosenbergii
GGGCTTTTCACAACAATCAAGTACTTCTAGTATAATAATAATAATAATAATAATAATAATAATAATAATAATAATAATAATAATAATTGTGAAGAAGATTTGCATTCTATATCCACGAAATAATAATAATAATAATAATAATGATAATAATAATGTTAGCAGTAGCATGTTCAGTATTAATGCACTATCACTTCAAATTTCTCGTTATTAGCAACGCGAATAACGCTAATGATAACAATAATAATTAAAACAATAATAACAAACATAAGATTTGTCTATTTTGTAAACTAACTCGAGGAACAGCAGTGTTGCCGTCCATGTGTTCCCCGCAAAAAGTATGATAAGTTTGTCTTTATCTCCTGAAATTAGAGCAAGAAAGTTTTCTCTTTTTTCCTTAACAGCGAACAACCAGCGCCGAGTTAATTGTGTTCCGAAACTAATAAAAGATCACGAATGCCGTAGAGAGAGAGAGAGAGAGAGTAAGAAAGGAAGATAACGGAAAAACAAAAGCCGAGGAAAAAAGGATCGTTGGCAACTCATGCGGTTCAGTTCTATTCGTTCCCGCGGCGTCTTTTATTGCGAAGATTTGTTTAATCCTGTTTCGAAACTAATAATAAAAGGATCGCGTATTACCTAGGAAATAAAAGGATCGCGTATTACCTAGGAAGCACGAGAGAGAGAGAGAGAAAAAGAAAGGAGGGGAGGTAAAACGAACGAAGAAGAAAAAGAATCGCTGGCAACTCTTGCGGTTCAGATCTATCCGTTTTCCCGGGCGTCTTTTATTGCGACGATTTGTTCGGCTGACAAAAGAAAACGCGCCCGTTTAAAACCGATTCGACTTCGGCAAATAAACTTCGCGGTAGAAATCCCGGCTACCAATTTTTTCGCCAGATAGATTTTTGAGTTTGCCCTGGAAATGGAAGTGTTGGAGTATATTTGAGATTGGGTTTCTTATATTTTCATTTAAAATGGAAGGGTAAGAAGTATATTCTGGATACGTTCCTGATTTTATCATTTAAATGGAAGGGTAGGAAGTATATTTTGTATAGGTTTCTTATTTTATCGTCTAAATGGAAGAAGTATATTTTGAATAGACTTCTTATCTTATCATTTAAATGGAAGTGTAAGGAGTATATTTTGAATAGTCTTCTTAGTTTATCATTTAAATGGAAGTTTAAGAAATATATTTTGAAAAGATTTCTTATTTTATCATTTAAATGGAAGTGTAAGAAGTATATTTTGGATAGGTTTCTTATTTTATCATTTAAATGGAAATGTAAGAAGTATATTTTGAATAGTCTTCTTATTTTATCATTTAAATGGAAGTATAAGAAGTATATTTTGAATAGTCTTCTTAGTTTATCATTTAAATGGAAGTGTAAGAAATATATTTTGAATATGTTTCTTATCTTATCGTTTAAATGGAAGTATAAGAAGTATACTTTAAATAGACTTCTTATTTTATCATTTAAATGGAAGTGTAAGAAGTATATTTTGAATAGTCTTCTTAGTTTATCATTTAAATGGAAGTGTAAGAAGTATATTTTGAATAGGTTTCTTAGTTTATCATTTACATGAAAGTATAAGAAGTATATTTTGAATAGTCTTCTTATTTTATCATTTAAATGGGAGTATAAGAAATATATTTTGAATAGTCTTCTTAGTTTATCATTTAAATGGAAGTATATTTTGAATAGTCTTCTTATTTTATCATTTAAATGGAAGTATAAGAAGTATATTTTGAATAGTCTTCTTATTTTATCATTTAAATGGAAGTATAAGAAGTATATTTTGAATAGTGTTCTTAGTTTATCATTTAAATGAAAGTATAAGAAGTATATTTTGAATAGTCTTCTTAGTTTATCATTTAAATGGAAGTATAAGAAATATATTTTGAATAGTCTTCTTAGTTTATCATTTAAATGAAAGTATAAGAAGTATATTTTGAATAGTCTTCTTAGTTTATCATTTAAATGAAAGTATAAGAAATATATTTTGAATAGTCTTCTTAGTTTATCATTTAAATGAAAGTATAAGAAGTATATTTTGAATAGTCTTCTTATTTTATCATTTAAATGGAAGTATAAGAAGTATATTTTGAATGGTCTTCTTAGTTTATCATTTAAATGAAAGTATAAGAAGTATATTTTGAATAGTCTTCTTAGTTTATCATTTAAATGGAAGCATAAGAAGTATATTTTGAATAGACTTCTTAGTTTATCATTTAAATGAAAGCGTAAGAAGCATATTTTGAATAGTCTTCTTAGTTTATCATTTAAATGGAAGTGTAAGAAGTATATTTTGGATAGGTTTCTTATTTTATCGTTTAAATGAAAGTGTAAGAAGTATATTTTGAATAGTCTTCTTAGTTTATCATTTAAATGGAAGTATAAGAAGTATATTTTGAATAGACTTCTTATTTTATCATTTAAATGGAGGAATAAGAAGTATATTTTGAATAGGTTTCTTATTTTATCATTTTAATGGAAGTGTAAGAAATATATTTTGAACAGTTTTCTTATTTTATTATTTAAGTGGGAGTGTAAGAAGTATATATAGTTTGAATAGATTTCTTATTTTAATGTTTAAATGGAAGAGTAAGAAGTATATTTTGCGTAGGTTCCATATTTTAATGCGTAAGTGGAAGTGTAAGAAGTATATTTTGAAAAGCTTTTTCATTTTATTGTTTGGATAGAAATGTAGCATGTATATTTATTATTTTGTGGTCTTGAATATTATTGAAAAAACACTTAAACTTAATAATTAGGTCATTTAACGTGCCTTTAATATTATTATTATTATTATTATTATTATTATTATTATTATTATTATTATTATTATTATTATTATTAAAATAAGAAAGGGAAAATGAATTGCGTCAACTAGTAATGAAAAAGAGCTAGATAAAAATTGACAGAGTTAAAATTACAGCAGATTATTCACGCAAAGCCAAATAAATATTTCATTGCTTTTTTAAGCCCTCGATACAGGTATAATCTGTTCCAATTATGAAGAATGAAGAACTGGAAATTCGTGTGTTATGAATTTTATGTCTATATATATTTATTTTATGCGCGAATGTCGGAGCAATGAAACATGATCATATTAATTTTCCCTCGTTTAGAAAAATCGTGAATGGTTGGGAGTGTAAGGCTATATATATATATATATATATATATATATATATATATATATATATATATATATATATATATATATATATATATATATATATATATATATATATATATATATATAATCGCTCCCAACGCCGACTGAAATAAAACAGTCCCTCCGAACCGGAATTACTTTAATGCAATTAGACCACACAGTCGCTCTCACAAATCCAGAATTACGCTAATGCTTAAAATTAACAGCTGCTCATAATACGGCGCGCGAGCGCGTCGTGTTTACCTCGCTTGGAGGCCACGGTTATCGCTATTCATCTGTTTGGACAAACAGGACATTTCGCTTTTGTGCGCGCGAACTAATGAGGTCCTTCTACCCCTCCCCCATCTTCCCCCCCCCCTTACCCTCCCTCCCTTCTCTCCCTCCCGCCTCCCCCCCCTCCCCCTCTTATACTGTTTGAGTATGCGGATTTATCCCGTAATTAGCGAATTAACTAACCTTCTCCTTCGTGTTTCGTTAATATTATTATTATTATTATTATTATTATTATTATTATTATTATTATTATTATTTCTGACGTTCGCCATGATGATGGTAATGATGAAGGTATATCTACCACTGGGAAACTTGGCTCACTTCTAATAATAATAATAATAATAATAGATTTAATTCATGGAACCCTTTCTTAACCTACATTTTCAATAATAATAATAATAATAATAATGCATAAAACCATGTCTTAACTGATATTTGAAATAATAATAATAATAATAATAATAATAATAATAATAATAATAATAATAATAAATTTAAATGACAAAAGGCTTCAGTCGTATTTTAATACAGGTTTCAGTATATTACAGTTAATGACCTCATTAAGATAAACTAATTATTCATAAAGTACAAAGATATAAAAAAAATTTGTACACTAATATCATTAAGATGAGATGTTTCAATTATATTGGAAACCCCCTTTTTTGCTTGAAGCTACCTTTTTGGGGGTAACCCGAGATCGATCCCGTGGAGATGGGAGAACTCCGCTGGCTCATTTTTCGAAGAAATTAGTTATGCCGCTTTGATGTAATTTGCAGATTTGTACCTGATGATAAGTTGATTGTGGTGGGTTGCAGATCTTTATTGTCACTGTTGACGTAATTAGTAGATTATGTACTTGATGATAAGTCGGTTGTTGTGGGTCGCAGCCATAGAGAGAAAGGAATGGGGCTAGCGCCTTCACCCCAGATACAAAAATCGACATGAAATCGGAACTAACGCCTTCAGGAGCCATTCCTCTGAGATAAAAAGCAATACAAACGTATAAATACATTTATTTATTGTTTGTTTCTCTCCAAACACAAACATCAGTGTTTGTGTACAGAGAGAACATTATCTTACCCTCAATGGCCCTCTTGCATCTAATTACGCGTCTTTACCTTTCATTATTTACCTACATCATTTACCTACATTACTTACCTTCATTATTTGCAACACCAGGTGTACAAAGACCCCTCTCTCTCTCTCTCTCTCTCTCTCTCTCTCTCTCTCTCTCTCTCTCTCTCTCTCTCTCTCTCTCGCCTGGGCAATTGAGGCGAGCGAGAGAGGCAAGAGATTCTCTCAATAATACAAATAGATTAGCACCAATCCCCTGTCATTAGGGCGAAGCAGATACCGTCAATAAAGCTTATGTCTACCAAGACTGCAATTAGAGGTTGTGTGGGGTCTAATGGAGGGGTTTCAGGGGCGATTTTGGGGGTGGAGTGGGGTCCTGAGGAAGGCTGAGAGCTGTTTTGGGGTTGCTGAAGTTCTGAGGAAGGTTGGGGCACTCTGGATGTCTTTTTGAGGGAAGGTATTGGGGTTGGGTTGGGTGCGGTTAAAGAAGTGTTTTTGGGGTGGGTGGAGTTCTGAGGAAGGTTGGGGCACTCTGTGTCTTGAAGGGCGTGGGGTTTTGAGGGTGGGGTTTATGAGGCGTTTTGGGGTGGAGTCGGGTTCTGAGGGACATTGAGACCTCCTGTTCCTTTTTTGGGGGTTTTGGGGAGGAGCATTGGGTTTGGTTGGGTGGGGTTTTTGTTTTAGGAAAGTTAGGACGATCTCTCTCTCTCTCTCTCTCTCTCTCTCTCTCTCTCTCTCTCTCTCTCTCTCTCTCTCTAGGGGAAGGGGGAGGGACGTGGGATTGGGTTGGGTGGGGTTTATGAGGTGTTTTGGGGGGTGGGACTGGGTTCTGGGGTTTTGATGAGGAATTGGGATGGGCGTGGGGTTTGGGGGGATGGGTTTCGTGGGCGGGGTGGAGCTGTGAGGAGGAATAAAGAAGATAAGGGTTTGAGTGTTGTGACAAAATTAGATCAACTTCTCTCTGGTTTTTACGATAAACGGATATCAGCCCCACTGTGGGCAAATTGTAAATAGATATCACCTCCACTGTGGGCAAATTGTAAATAGATATCACCTCCACTGTGGGCAAATTGTAAATAGATATCACCTCCACTGTGGGCAAATTGTAGATAGATATCACCTCCACTGTGGGCAAATTGTAAACAGATATCACCTCCACTGTGGGCAAATTGTAAACTGATATCATCCCCACTGTGGGCACATTGTAAACAGAGATCAGCCATACTGTGGGAAAATTGTAAGCATATACCAGCCCACTGTGAGCAAATTGTAAACAGATATCATCCCCACTGTGGGCAAATTGTAAACAGATATCAACCCCACTGCGGCAAATTGTAAACATATATCATCCCCACTGTGGGCAAATTGTAAACATCATCCCCACTGTGGGCAAATTGTAAACGGATATCACCCTCCTGTGGGGAAAAGCAAGCGTATATCAACCCCTTTGTGGGAAAACAAACAATATCATCCCCCTGTGGGGAAAACATAAGTTGATATCAGGCCCCCGTGGGAAAACTTAAACGAATATCAGTCCCACTGTGGGGGAAAACATGACAAATAAAAAATGACAATGCTGCCCCCTAATCGGCGTCAAAATTACTTAATCAGAAGGACCAACAAACTTCCCCAACTTCGTACTGTGTCGTAGCTCCTCCTCCTCCTCCTCCTCCTCCTCCTCCTCCTCCTCCTCCTCCTCCTCCTCCTCCTCCTCCTCCAATAACGCGACTTCACTGAGAGGTCGATGACTCTCGTCATTCCAGGAGGCGTTATTGAATTCATAGGAGGACCAGACGTCGCTTCTCTCTCTCTCTCTCTCTCTCTCTCTCTCTCTTCCTTCGATATTTGGGGGGTCCTAAGGGGGAGAGGGAGTTTTTGGGGGCGCTTAGGGATGTGATTGGGGCCTCATTGACTGTAGTTAACTTATTAATTAACTTATGAGAAAGTGGTTTTGTTATAAATTTAATTTTTTTCTTGGTTTTATGAACGTAATTTGAGAAAGTTTTCATGACTTCAGGAAATTTTTATTTATTTAAATTTATTTATTGACTCACTTTCATTATTAATCGATTTAATCGATCAGTTAATCTATTTATTTATTTAATAATAACAGCAAAAACAATTTCATTCGTCGATAAACAGATCAAACAATCAATCAATCGAGATTGATTGAGTGAAAGGAATTATGGTAATTATTGCTAATTCGAAGTTGCGTCGAATAACAATTATTATTAAGTTACTGAGTCTCTTTTGGTCACAGGTTTTTTCTCACAGTCGACATTTGGCATCATGGTTTTTTTTTTTTACAAAGTCGAAGTTTTTTATCACAGTTTTTTTTACTAAGTTGACATTTTACATCATGTTTTTTCACAGTCGACATTTTGCAATAAGATTGTTTCCTCACCTGACATTCTGCATCATTTTTTTTTGCAAAGTCGACGTTTGGCATCACTTTTTTTTGCAAAATCGACGTTTTGCATCACTTTTTTTTTTTACAAAATCGACGTTTTGCATCACTTTTTTTTACAAAGTCGACGTTTTGCATCACTTTTTTTCAAAGTCGACGTTTTGCATCACTTTTTTTTTGCAAAATCGACACTTTGCATCACTTTTTTTCACACTCGACATTTGCATCACATTTTATGATGATGATGATGAAATTCTTGACAATTCTAAATTGTTTTCGACCATTAATAGATTTCTGGTAAATTAATAATTGCCATAGAAAAATAAAAGCGTAGACGATAATATATATATGTATATATATATATATATATATATATATATATATATATATATATATATATATATATATATATATATATGTATGTATATATATATATATACATATATATACATACATATATATATGTACACATACATACATACTTATATTATATATGTATATGTATATATATGTATGTATTATATATATATATGTATATTGATATATGTCTGCAAGCAAAAAAAAAACGCCTCCCTCCCCCCTCTAAACTAAAGCAACATTACGACGACGAAATAATCAGGCCCTCCACGAGCCTAAAGCCGGTACAATAATAGCAGCGAGAGAGAGAGAGAGAGAGAGAGAGAGAGAGAGAGAGAGAGAGAGAAAGCATTTGCATAAGAACGTAAACAATTGCGACGCTGCAATTTGCATACAGAAGACGCCATTGTGACTCCTTTGTTGCTTCTTATTTTCGCAAAATGGAAGTCTTAAAAGAAATTCAAATCTTATCGGGAAGGGCGAGGGAAGGGAAGGGGAAGGGGGCGTTTGGGTGAGGGGAGAAGGGGAGGAGGGGAAATGGGGGTGGGGTGGTCCTTTTGTGCCTGTTCAAATATTTGTACGAACTTGAACCCTCTTGGTTAAGCTAGCTTTCAATGAGTGAATTAAGTGGATGCGTATGTATTAGAAAGAGAGAGAGAGAGAGAAGTCTCAACCTTCCAGTTCTCTGCAAGTATTTTGTGATGAGGGCGCCTGCCCCATCTCCTCTCTCCACCTTGGCTGCGACTTGTCACAGTCGAGTAACTAGCAGGTACATCATTATGGGCGTGATTTAAGTTAGGAAGTAGAGCCTGCAGCCTCACACCTTGTAGCACGTGTAATTCAAGAGAAGGTTGGTATGGGATAGTTCCTCCAAAGGAAGGCTAATATGGAACAATTCCCTCCAAATGAAGGCTAATATGGTACTGTTCCCTCCAAAGGAAGGCTAATATGGAGCTATTCCCTCCAAAGGATGGCTAATATGGAACTGTTCCCTCCAAAGGAAGGCTAATATGGAGCTATTCCCTCCAAAGGAAGACTAATATGGAGCTATTCCCTCCAAAGGAAGGTTAATATGGAGCTATTACCGCCAAAGGAAGGATAATATGGAACTATTCCCTCCGAAGGAAGGCTAATATGGAACTGTTCCCTCCAAAGGAAGGCTAATATGGAACTATTCCCTCCAAAGGAAGGCTAATATGGAGCTATTCCCTCCGAAGGAAGGCTAATATGGAACTATTCCCTCCAAAGGAAGGCTAATATGGAACTATTCCCTCCGAAGGAAGGCTAATATGGAACTATTCCCTCCAAAGGAAGGCTAATATGGAGCTATTCCCTCCAAAGGAAGGCTAATATGGAACTATTCCCTCCAAAGGAAGACTAATATGGAGCTATTCCCTCCAAAGGAAGGCTAATATGGAGCTATTCCCTCCAAAGGAAGGCTAATATGGAGCTATTCCCTCCAAAGGAAGGCTAATATGGAACTATTCCCTCCAAAGGGAGGCATTTTAATATGGAGCTATTCACCCAAAAGAGAAACTTCTGTCTGAATAAAACCAAACATGATTCAATTTGACTCTGGATTGCGAAGGTAATAAATAAATAGAAACAAGACGAATGTTAATTAATATTCACAAATTAAATTCACTGATTTGAATTCATCATGGCTTCAGTGTAAATTCATTTAAGAGAAGATTTGATGTCTCTTATGAAAAGCCAGGGAGTCAGAGTCTTCTAATACACCTTTTCATTAAGGGTAATGAAGTGGCCTGCTTTGCTTCAGATGTATACATTCCAGATTGATTACCAGCTTCAGGGGCAGACTTTGATTCGCTTTGTACATAAACTTAATTTGAAATCGTACGAGAGTTTCTCCGGTGATATCAGAATTCTTCGCTCCCAGTTGCCAGACGTGTGACTCAAGGTCGTAGATATTGTTGTTTTAAGCAGTCGTAAATTAGAATTGTGGAACTTGTATGTTATCTCGAAATCTTTCACCAGACTCTGCAACTTTTGGATGTTACAGACTAAATACACACTTTGTATGTACTTTATATATATATATATATATATATATATATATATATATATATATATATAAATTTATTTATATATATATATATATATATATATATATATATATATATGTGTATATAAATTTATATATATATACATATATATTAAACACCACTTCATACACGTCACCATCCATTAATTATCGTCGTGTTCACAGTAGTAATTTGCGAGTCATTAATTACGCGAATCTAAAACTCTGCAGCTTAATTAGTCAGTTATTTTTTTTAAATTTTACTTCTTTTTTCAACGAAGTATAATGAGATTCGGACGGAAGAAGAGTGAAGTGCTTATTACGTTCTTCATTTTTCACGGGAGAAAAAATATTTAATACAACAAAGAGGACTTTAGATAAGAGAGAGAGAGAGAGAGAGAGAGAGAGAGAGAGAGAGAGAGAGAGAGAGAGAGAGAGAGATACTTTTGATGCATTTGTAAAATTATTTAGTACAAGGAAGGGGGCTCTAGATAAGAGAGAGAGAGAGAGAGAGAGAGAGAGAGAGAGAGAGAGAAGTACTTTTGATGTATTTGTAAAAGTATTTAATACAACAAATGGAGCTTTCAATATTTCAGTAAGAGAGAGAGAGAGAGGGGGGGAGGGAGAGAGAGATTTAATACAACAATGGGGCTTTGAATATGAAAGAGAGAGAGAGATTTAATACAACAACGGGCTTTGAATAAGAAAAAGAGAGAGAGAGAGAAACTTTTGATTTCTTTTAAAAACATTTAGTACAACAAAGGGGGCTTTGAATAAGAGAGAGAGAGAGAGAGAGTTCTCCCTATGTTGCTGTCTGCCACTTTTATTACGTTATATTATTCTTTATTCGAAATTCATGTTTTTTTTTCTCTCTCTCTTCTCCCAGTGTTCGCCTTCTTCTCTCTCTCTCTCTCTCTCTCTCTCTCTCTCTCTCTCTCTCTCTCTCTCTCTCTCTCTCTTATTCAAAGCTCCATTTGTTGTATTGAATACTTTTACAAATACATCCAAGGTACTTTCTCTCTCTCTCTCTCTCTCTCTCTCTCTCTCTCTCTCTCTCTCTCTCTCTCTCTCTCTCTCTCGATTTGCCTTGGGGTTGAGACTGAAGAGAAAAACGGAAGTGTGTCAGAAAGGAAAAGAAAGAGGGAGAAAGAGCAAAATGCAATCAGTGCCGAGAGAGAGAGAGAGAGAGAGAGAGAGAGAGAGAGAGAGAGAGAGAGAGAGAGAGAGAGAGAAAGATCGCAAAATCCGAGGACCCTTTCAACTGGACAAAGGTTCTCCTTGCATTCGGTGAAATATGCAGAGCCAAAGGGGCCCCGGAAAATGTCTTGGTCCGGTAAATGCTGATACCTGCAGAACAGGAGGTCTGCGAGAGAGAGAGAGAGAGAGAGAGAGAGAGAGAGAGAGAGAGAGAGAGAGAGAGAGAGAGAGAGAGAGGAAGTGGCCAATTGAGGGTAGGATTATTCGAAAATGTCATCCTGGTACCTAGAGATAAGACGAATTCTTTAAGAGAAAAAGGAAGAAAAAATAAAAATTGAGAGAGAGAGAGAGAGAGAGATAGGAAGTGAGAAACTGAGACAGCAAGATTATTCGAAGATATGCCTGTGGTACCTTGAGACAAAGGAAAGTCTCCCTGAGAGAAGGAAGAGAAAATAAGAAAAATTGAGAGAGAGAGAGAGAGAGAGAGAGAGAGAGAGAGAGAGAGAGAGAGAGAGAGAGAGAGAGAGAGGGCAACTGAGAGTAGGATTATCTTTTGACAAATTTAAAAATTTCACGTTGCCTCTAAACCCCTCTTCAGTGGCTTTCAGTAAATTGAGCTTTTCACAACAGCCCTCCTTCAGGAGAAAAGAAGCGTAGGCAACTGTAGCCTCCATTTGGGTCACAGGACGCTTCCTAGTCCTCCAGCATGAAGGGTACACACTCCCAGTAAGGGGTTCCTGTAATGACAGAGTTTTATCCAGATTCTCCAGCCCAAAGGATCCTATCCTCCACAGTTCTCAACCCAAGAGCCTTCCAGTTCACAGGATCCACATTTCCAACAGTTCTCCCCTGGGACCTTCCAGTCCAAGGATCTACATTTCCACCAGGTCTTGGGCTGGTCCAAAGGATCCATATCAGTTCTCCCCAAGAGCCTTCCAGTCCACAGGATCCACATTTCCACCAGTTCTCCCCAAGAGCCTTCCAGTCCATAGGGTCCACATTTCCACCAGCTCTCCCCAGAGCCTTCCAGTCCAAAGCTTCACACCTCCACCAGTTCTCCCCAAGAGCCTTCCAGTCCATAGGGTCCACATTTCCACCAGCTCTCCCCTGAGCCTCCCAGTCCAAATGATTCACACCTCCACCAGTTCTCCCCAAGAACCTTCCAGTCCAAAGGAACCACATCTCCATCAGTTCTCCCCAAGAGCCTTCCAGTCCAAAGGATTCACACCTCCACCAGTTCCTCCCAAGGGCACCTCAGTCTAAAGGATCCACACCAGTTCTCCCCAAGAGCCTTCCAGTTAAAAGGAACCACACTCCCGACAGATCTCCCCAAGAGCCGTTCAGTCAAATGGAACCACACTCCCAACAGATCTCTCCCAGAGCCTTCCAGTCGAAAGGATCAGCAGTGGATGGGCCCCACCCTTCAGACCTTCCAGGGGAAAAAAATAGGTGATATCCAGAGACAGAAGGAGAGAGTGAAAGAGAGAGCATCTCTCTCTCTCTCTCTCTCTCTCTCTCTCTCTCTCTCTCTCTCTCTCTCTCTCTCTCTAGCATTCATGCCTCGTCAGCGTACCCCCATAAAGGAGATATAACAATTAAACTTTACGAGAGAGCCGAGGAGGCAAACACAAAACGCCAGCTGCAACAACACATGTCCGAAGACTTATCCCCTCACTTCCCCTCGCTCCCGTGGCCTCCCCTCACTCGCCAGTGACCACAACGCCCTCCATCTTCCTCCTCCCCCAACCACCCACAACGCCCAAATTCCCCACACGTCCCCCTGCAGCAAATAACAAATAAAAAGAGGAAGAGAGAGAGATAGCCATCTTGAAACAGGGTCATAAAACGGCGCCTCTTAATTGCTTCCGAGATTTTTTCCTGGGGGCGTTTTTTTTTTTTTTTTTTTTTTTGTCTCTTTGTTTTTATGTTTTTTCACGGATGTATGTTTCATGTGGAGGGAGGGGAGAGGGGAAGGATAGAGGGGAGGGGAGAGGAAAGGGGGAGAAGGAGGGAGAGGGCTAGGGAGACAGATATGGGTGGCTTGTTTTGATACAGCCTCGTTCCTTCGCCCCCTCTTGACGGCGGGACTTTTCTAATTAGATTTTGGAGGCGCTTTTTCGTTAGCCTTGTTGTCCTCCTCTACCCCCCTGATTAAAAAAACTTAAAAAAAAAAGCTCTCTCTCTCTCTCTCTCTCTCTCTCTCTCTCTCTCCTCTCTCTCTCTCTCTCTCTCTCTCTCACCTCCTCCTCCTGGGACACATAGCCACGTATTCAGACTTTTCACTCTCTAATTATCGATTCCTATTTCCATCGCGAGATTTTGTTTTTTTGTTTTTTGTTTTTTTTCGTTTTTTGGTTTTTTTTTGTTTTCCAACAATGATTAATGACTCTTCCTTTGATAAATGGCAGTTAATTTTCACGCTCGTTAATGACTGTTAATTGTTTTTCTTTTCATTCCTCTTTTCATTGTTCTTCATTCTTTTCTTCTTCTTCTTCTTCTTCTTCTTCTTCTTCTTCTTCTTCTTCTCCTCTTCTTCTTCATCTTCTTCTTCTTCTTCTTCTCCTCCTCCTCTTCTTCTTCATCTTCTTCTTCTTCTTTTCAAATACAGGTCGTTTTAATTCTCGCGAAAAAGGGAGAGCCGTTTTCTGGAAAATGCAAAGAGTTACAATTTCTATTATAAATTTATATGATAAAATTAAGGTTTGTTGTAATTATAGAAAGATTGTAGAGTGTTGTACAGTGGCTGCAGCCTGTTTATTGTAAGTAAAGGTTATTGGAAGTAATTGGTGCAGGCTGTTTATTGTAAAGTTGAGGGTTTTTAAAGTGACAAAATCAGGTTGTTGATTGTGAGATCATTGGAACAACAAAAGCAGGTTGTTGATTGTAAGTATAGGTTATTAAAGTGATACAATTAGGATGTTGATTGTAAGTAAAGGTTATTAAAGTGACATAATCAGGCTGCTGATTGTAAGTAAGATTGTTGAATAACAAAAGCAGATTGTTGATTGAAAGCCCAGGTTATTCAAGTAAAAAAATCAAGCTGTTGATTGTAGGTCCAGCTTATTAAAGTGACAAAATCAGGCTGTTGATTGTAAGTAAGATTACTGAATAACAAAAGCAGATTATTGATTGAAAGTCCTGTTTATTAAAGTGACAAAATCGAGCTGTTGATTGTAAGTAAGATTACTGAATAACAAAATCAGGTTGTGGATTGTAAGTCAAGGCCATGAAATTGACACAAGTAGGATGTCGGTTGTAAGCCAAGGTTATTGAAGTGAGAAAAGCTGGTTGTTGATTGTAACTGTCATGAAAATTAAGCAGGACGCTTATTGTAAGTGACAAATGACAGAAGGCAGTAGTTACTTAAGTTTCCATGTTTACTAAGTTGTTTATTTTCCTTCGCAGGGAGGTAAACAGACCGTCGAATGCGTCAACAAGGGCCTCACCACCATTCCGGCGGGAATCGACCACGGGACGCAAGTTCTCGACATGAAGGGGAATTCCTTGGTCATCCTCTCTCACGAGAAGTTCAAGGTGGGTCGAGCGGAAGACTTTTCTTTCTTTTCTCTTTTTTTTGTGCTGAATGGAAATACTTGTTGTGTCGATTGAGAGATTGCCTGGGGTCGAGTGAAATGAAGGAGTTGTGTCGAACTAAAGACTGGTTGGGGTCGAATGAAGGGACTATTTGGGATCGAATGAAAGGCTTTCTTTGTCGAATGATAGAGTTCGTGGCGTGAAAGACTTTGAAAACAGACTTTGAAAATAGACTTTGAAAGCAGACTTTGAAAATAGACTTTGTAAGCAGACTTTGAAAATAGACTTTGAAAATAGACTTTGAAAGTAGACTTTGAAAATAAACTTTGAAATTAGACTTTGAAAATAGACTTTGAAAACAGACTGAAAATATATTTTTAAAACAGACTTTGAAAACAGATTTTGAAAACAGGCTTTGAACAGACTTTAAAATAGGCTTTGAATAGACTTCAAAAAGAGACTTTTAAAAATAGACTTCGAAAACGGGCTTTGAAATCAGACTTTGAAAACAGGCTTAAAAAAAGACTTTGAAAACAGACTTTTTAAAAAAACAGAATTTAGAAACAGACTTTGAAAACAGACTTTAAAAAAAAGACTTTGAAAACAGACTTTGAAAACACGGAAAGCGATCAGCTATCTTTGACCTACAAGCTTTCGTCGGGAGCTGCCGGGAAAATACAGCAACGTAATTAATCACCCTGGCAATTACCCGTGATTGACTCTCTCTCTCTCTCTCTCTCTCTCTCTCTCTCTCTCTCTCTCTCAGGAAGAAACGACTTTCGAAGGGCTGCCGTAAACCGTACGATTCCCGTGTTCCGCGTTCCGCGCGATGAATATCGCTCCAAAACCCGTTTGTGCGTTTGTTTGTGTTTCTGCGTCGGATTTAAACTGGACGCGTTTCGAGCAAGAGCCCGTGCTCTATGGAGGTGTTGAGTCTGAGGAAGAAATTTAATAGATCCATATGTATTTTCCAATAGTATTTACTTATAAACAACGTATGCATACATATATTCATACATATATATATTTATATAAACGAGGTAATCTGGACCCCTCCAGAAGTTGAACGTCCGCCATTACGGCAGCCATTTTGATTCGGTGTCAGTGTAAAATGTCTCCTGTTCAGTTTTTAAAGGATTTATTTCAATATTTCATTGATGTTTTTGTTTGTTACATAACACTATGTTCAACATTCACGTATGTGTTGATATTATCTCTCTCTCTCTCTCTCTCTCTCTCTCTCTCTCATTTTTCCTGTATCACTGTCTGTCCTAATTTCAAAAGCCCCAAAAATTTCTTTCCCCGACCTGACAGTTTTTCACCACGGGGGCATAAAAACCCGTACGGAAGAAACGCGCCTATTTTCACTTGCCCTGGGGGGGCCGGGGGGTAGGGAATGAGTGACCAAGGGTCTGTAGTAAATAGCTCTCTCTCTCTCTCTCTCTCTCTCTCTCTCTCTCTCTCTCTCTCTCTCTCTCTCTCTCTCTCTCTCTCCCCCGAAGCTCATCAAACCAGATGGCGCCCCATCAGCGTTTAATGATGTGCTTTGATAGTTTTAAGAATTAGTATAGGGAATTAGTTCGGGAATCAGCCGGGGGAATTTGCGAGGGAATTAGCGCCGGACGGACGCTTTGCTGAACTCTCTCTCTCTCTCTCTCTCTCTCTCTCTCTCTCTCTCTCTCTCTCTCTCTCTCTCTCTCTTGACTCTTCTGCTGGGACCAGAGGTATCTTTTGTTTTTGCTCGGACCCCTGGCTATAGAAGGGTTTCTCTCTCTCTCTCTCTCTCTCTCTCTCTCTCTCTCTCTCTCTCTCTAGGCACAACCTACAACATTTGCCTAACAGTCAGGTACATTATTCACTGCTTATGGTCAGCAGGGTTTTACACAGAGAGAGAGAGAGAGAGAGAGAGAGAAGAGAGAGAGAGAGAGAGAGAGAGAGAAGACAGAGACAGAGAGGGAGATGGAACGCTGATTAAAAATGTTACAAGACTGACCACGATAATGCCCAACTCGATATAGTGTTAATCTTACAATCCTACAGTGCAATGGCAAGCACCCAAAACCAACACCCCCTCTCTCTCTCTCTCTCTCTCTCTCTCTCTCTCTCAATATGGCATGCAATTATCCAACCTGCATGTGGATTGTATCCCAAAACATATCCTTCTATCTGTCTGTCTGTTATTTTAACAGATACTAAACAGCTGAACTGGTTAAGACCCCTTCTATTAGGTGACTTCTTCCAGACGGTTAAATTTTTTTTGGCGATTTTGTCGCCATGGGAACCATCCCAAAACCGAGCGGATTTACCCCAAATGTTGTTCGTCTCGAGAAGGCCTCCTCAGGAATATATAGGCAAAGTTTCATCAAGTTCTGCTGATCAGTTCTTGAGGTATCTTAGTATAAACAAATGTAGGTGTGGGTTTGCAGGTGTATGAGTGTTTCAGACATAACATGGTGGAGATTTTCCTTCTGATTGATGATATTATTATAATTATTATTCTAAATATTTGCAGCTTAAGCCAATATCCTGCACATTACATAAAAGTACCATTTTCACTATTTAAAGTTGAACCCAAGTAAAATTATTAAATTAATTAATCATTTAAAAACCAGGTCGGTCCTTTTCATGCAAGACTGAATAACTTTAGACTGAGAGTGAGATAGGTGTGTGATTATATCTGTTTTTTATTTCCTCATGTGATTTCATATGTCATTCAAATAAGAATATTACAAGGTGGTACTGCTGGATGACATGAATGTAGATCTTGCATGCTAAAGACTATTACAAGGTGGTACTGCTAGATGACATGAATGTAGATCTTGTATGCTAGACTCAATTCCTGATTTATATTCAGTAATAATTTGTACTACACCAGTTTCATTTCGCGTCATTCATGACAACTCTCCTTCCGGCAGATGATGGGACTGACGAACCTGCAGCGAATCTACGTCTCCCACTGCAAGCTGGTGCAGCTGGACGACGTGGCCTTCCGTGGTCTGACCAACCTCGTCGAGCTGGACCTTAGCAATAACGACCTCACCTTAGTTCCTGAAGCTGCTCTGGACCACATCCCAGCCCTGATGCGCCTCCAGTTATCCAACAACCCCATCACAAAGGTCAAGAACGGTGCCTTTAGGGGTCTCAAGTACCTCACCTCCCTGGAAATGACCTCCTGCATGATCCAGACCATTGAGCCCCTGGCATTCCAGGGGCTGGACAAGCTCGAGTGGCTCAAGCTAGACGCCAACCAGCTGGAGTCTGTACCTCCCAAGATGATGTTGCCCAAGTCTCTCCACGGAATCGACTTACACAACAATCCGTGGAGATGCGACTGCCGTCTGCAGCACCTTCGCACGTGGTTCGTGAAGTATAACGTTCCCTCTTCTATAAAACCGAAGTGCTCCACGCCTCCGAGACTCGAAGGCCGTATCATAAGAACTGTCCACTCTGATGAGTTGGCTTGTGCTCCAGAAGTCAGACCAACGTCTCTCTATCTAGACTTGTTGGAAGGGAAAAATGTCTCGTTTGAATGTCACGTCACAGCCGAACCAAGTGCTCACATTCAGTGGAGGTTTAACGGACAGTCTCTAGAAAATAGTTCGTTTGTGTATGACGAAAGTTCAGCATTTTATATTTTTGAAGAAAGTGGAGTGAATGATGAACGTGTGAGTCATTTAAGGATTGAGGGGGTAACCGCTGCTCACGAGGGAGTTTTCCAGTGCATTGCAGAAAATCAGGCTGGCATAGTCATCTCGAACTTTACTCTAAGGATAAGCCAGCCAGTGGTTGAAGTTGTGGAAGAAAACTTTGTAATGGATCACATTGTATATATTGGGGTAGCACTCGTAGTTCTTGTACTTCTCGTTCTAATTCTTCTTTGTATTCTCATTTGTCGATGCTGTCGTAAGCGAACTACGGCACTGGAGAAGGTGACAGGGTCTCCCAGTTCATCTGGTAATGGGAGGCCTAAAGAGGGACCAGTGCCAGCCACAAATAACATGCCGAAATACATTCAGATGGGAACTCCTGCACCTAAGGTGAATGGCATATCTGCTGAGCCTCCCCCGATCTCTGTCATAGACACATCTCCCTACAGGACTGAGTCGTCTTCAGCTCCACACACAAACCCAGACATCATATCAGATGCCCCTGATGACCGAGGGAAGACTGGTAAGAAGCGGGTTAGCATAATGGGAGTGGAGGAAGTAGATCCCTGTGGCACAGTCACTACAAGGAAACTAGATGATATCATTGAAGAGTTTGAAGAAGGCTATGACCCAGGGTATGACCAGCTACAGGCCCAAAATGAACAAGATGGGCAGGGTATTCCGTGTGCCACAATGCCAAGACGGAGGGAAGGAGAGCCTGCTAACCCATACCCTCTAACTGAAATACCACCTCCAGAGGAAATGAATCAAGGCTCTCGCTTTTACGACAGGGACGGCTATCCCATAGATTATGGCTTGCCCCATAATGGAAATGCCAGTGAACTCCCGGCAAACTACAATCCGCCTCCACCTGAATCAGCTCCTGTATACGCAACCGTTAGACGTAATCGGCACGGCGTGCCGCCTCGAAATGACCTCATGCACGATCAGAAGTACCCGGAGGAATATCGCCTTCCTCCTCCTCATGATCCGCAGTTCCATCCGCCAGACGGCCGCTACCCTCAGGCATACGGCCTAGCACCAGAAAAGTTCAACGGGACAACGGACGGGTCCTGCGAATTCTGTCCGCCGCCAGTGGTGCCGGTGCATCCCGAGTACCCGGCCGATCCCGGAGGGCGCATCAGGGGCGATGGCTGCAGCTTCGACAACCTCCTGTCCTCTTGCGGAGGAGGGAGCCAGTGCTGCTACGCAGAGCAGAGAAATCGCCTTTACGACAACACCCTCCCAGAAAACTACCGGCCGCTCGACCCAGAGCCCCCGCCCCCAGAGGGCTGGGGGGACGACGACGCCGTCAACATGAGCACTTGGTGCGAGCACCCCGAGTCGCCGGGGACGAGAGTTCTCTATTCGCCTGACGACAACTACTCTGACCACCAGCAGGAGGCACAGGGCACTCAGGTGTGAGCCAGGAGGAGGCGTCGGGATGAAGTTACTCCAAACACACAAACACACACACACACATAAGTGACTTCTCTCTCTCTCTCTCTCTCTCTCTCTGGGTCTGTCGCATGACACAGTGACGTTCTTAGTTTAAAAAAAAAGAAAATAAACACTTTTAAAATGTTCTGTGTATTTTTACAGTGAGTGTGTTGCACTGTCAGAATAAAATGTCGTCGTCGTCGTCGTCGTCATCAGTCTCCATCAGTGACTGAAGTTCTCTCCTCCCTCGTCAGTCGTTTCCAAGTTCGTGAGGACCCCATTGTGTGAGATGCTGCTAAAACTGAGTGTGTGTTGGGGCGCCAACTATACCATAGATACATACCAAATAGATTCGCGGTGAAAACAGAGACAAAGTGATTGTACATAGGACTTCAAAAGTAATGATGATGATAATAATAATGATGATAATAATAATAATAATAATAATAATAATAATAATAATAAAAGAAAGAGTGAGCTAGCGAACGTGTGATATTACTCTTTTTGAATTCACTTAATAAGTAAAGGGATTTCATTGCTTTATATATCGGCATCGTGTGTACAGAATCATCTATTTTGTATGACTTTTCTCTAGGCGAGATTTTGTATATAGATATAAACGAACGAGAGAGATAGTTAAGGTCTTCGAAAGTGATAATAAAATACTTTAGGCTAAATCGTTCATTATCTGGAGGGGAGGCGAGCGTAAAGAAAAATGGGACACAATACATATATAGATATATATATATATAAAAAGATGAAGTATATGATGTCCTGTTAAACTGATCATCGGATTGCACGTGGTGGTCGAATTTTGATTTGCGGAACACGAGGCGTGATCAGTCTGTGTGGTGTTCAGATCACAGGTGGAAAAAAAAAGTGCTAATTTTATTTTATTTTATTGTGAATTTATTTATGGAATTGTCATTTGTATTCATATAACTTTTTTGGTATGTACAGATTTGAACTCCAAAACACAGAAATGAAAGGGACGATAGTAAACGCCGGATAATCAGTCCAGTCTTGCGGTTTATAGAACCCATAAACCCACAATACAGTTTTCTAAATACATCCCATCAATTTTTTTTTTGCTCCATTGCAAGTGTAAATAAGTAGATGCCTCATTATTTAACATATTTATTGAAATCATTTCACGCTGTGAATTCCCATTGACACACACACACACACACACACACACACACACACAAACAATCACCAAGGTTGGATTATACAAACATCAAGTCGCCAAGTTAATCCTTGAAGACTCTATAAAGAGACATTATAGGCGTGACAGGGAATCTTATGAATCAATAAAGATTTAATAATGACTAGGTTAAGTTGCATCCAAAGCTTTAACCACCAAAGATTAGATAACTAGTCTCGTGACATTTTTTTTATTCGTGTATGACCCATCATACAACTACACATGTGTGCGCAGATGTACATAGGAGGACATATGTAATCCCATATCTGCGCATGATACACGGAGATTCGTTCTCATTAGGAAGAATTCGTCAGGTCATGCGTTAACATCTGGTTAGGTTAGCTGACCAAATATCACATTCACTTTCTTATGCGCTGTTGGCTTCAGTTTTACCTGAAGTGTCTCCTTTCATTAAGCAAAATGCATATTTTTTTTTTAATAACTAGGGAAAGGCTGAATCATTTTCGTGTTTTAAACAGTCAAAGTCATAATTATGCTTCCTGCAATTTCGCACCGAGTCGCTGAAGGTATCAAAATAGATTCCCCTTTAGACACCTGCCATCTTTTCCAAAAATTTACCAAAACTCAAAAATTACTTTATATATTTTTCATAACAATCTAAACGTATCAAGGAATTAAATATCTTTGTAATTGTATTTTTTATCATCTCGAGTGACTGCTTATTTTGGCAGTGGGTGGGGCCAGTAGCATTGTCTTCTAATTTTTGCTTGTTTCATTATTTTAATTATAAAATGATGGTGATGTACCTTTTCTTAAGTTGTTCTTTAAAAAGTACTGTTGTACTTATTTTTTTTTTATTTTATAACTGAGTAAATTAAGGAGATTTCATGTACAACTACAGCCAACTGTAAGTTCCCCCCCACCAAAAAAAAACGGTTCACCACCCATCGACGCCTTGGCCCAGTCATGTCCTTGAGGGCGTGAACATGACGCCCTCATATATAATAAAGTCCATTATAAAAGACAGGTATAATTAAGTGGGAAAAAAATATAAAATAAAAAGACAAATCTCATCCACTTTTGTTACGTTTGTTTGATAACAGCTGTACAGATAACATATTATTCTTCTGAGAACTTAAGTGTGTTTTAAGTGTTATTTCCTGTGACAATCTTTCTATTTACACTTCCGGGTCATGATTTCCCAAAAATGGGGGGTGGTGGCCTTCACCTTCCCCTGTCCCTCGCGGGTTTAACTTATGATAATCATTGTTTGAACAACCAGACCCTTAAATTCTCTCCCGGCTCCATGGTCCCTGTAAATAAGTGATACCAGTCAAGAGTTATAAACACAAGAAGCTTTCCTCTCGTCATGATTTTTCGAGCCGGCCAGCTCTTCGGTGAGTTTTGTATAACGGTGACCCCATCCAATGGGATTCCTTTTATTTTCGACTTTTAGGTGTAACGTAGAGTCTGGTGCAGTAGATGCGCGCTTTATTGGCAATCCAGTAAAGCTAGAAAATCATTCTTCTTGTCATGGAGCCTGGAGGAGTTTGTATGTCTTATTTTGCAAGTGGTTCCTACTACTTTCGTTTTGCGTCTGTGTTATTTATTGTCTCTAGTCGAGTTTCTTTGTATCCTACAGTTTCTCGTGAGTTTATTTAATATTTATTTGTATTTTTAATTGCTTCTGTTCATCCCAGTTCTTTGAAAGATCCAGGAGGATGTTGATTTTGAAAGAGAGAACTCGAAATGGCCGTTTGTCGTAACGAGTCAGGTGTCCCCAACATCCGCAAGTTCAGAGAACCTCTTCGCGGGGCGTTTGTTTACGCGGAGGCGTTCTCTACGAACCTCTAGGCACTTTCAGCATGATGATAATGATGATGGTGGGCGAGTTCTCTCCGACGACATTCCATCATTCCTCCCTCTCCTCACCCGTCACTTTTATATAGAATTACACACAATTTTATCCACGCCTTCACCCTCCCTAACCTTCCCGAAAAGGTCACCCACTCCGCTCCACTCTGAGTTTCCTCTTTGCCGTCACTATATTCCTTCTTCACATACTCCCCTGTAGATTATGCCATGAACAAACATCTTTACAACCTGTAAAATACATCTTTAAGAGGACTCCCTAATAGATAAAAAAAAAAACCTTTATACCCTGTGTCCAAAATGAACTTGTTAAAAATTTGTATAAATAGATTGTTTATGTAAAATGCGGTCGTTTCATTTCACGCCCTATCGTATATGACGGTGTTTTTTTTTCAGGTAGTTGAAAAGGACTTTCAGGAGATATTCTGAAGGTAATTGTTTATTTAAATCACTAGAATTATTAATATCGTTTTAGAATTAGCAAATAGTCACAATTCACATCGAACTTGATAGAAAAAATCTGTATACTTTCGAAAGTAACGAAATAGAGAACGGGCAGCCGAGCTATGTATAAACAGTTCTACAGTTGTAACCAAACCGTCAATATCTACACTTATTTGGTCGTCATCGAGTATTACAGGACTCTGTAGCGATTTTGTAGTTAAAGAAGTGTGAAACGTAATGCCCTTTATAGCGTGTTTGTTGCGAGCTGCTCCTAGGCCTAGGTTTGGAAATTCAGACCACGCAATTGGTGTAACAAATCAGCTTATATTCGTGTCATTGTTAACGGCCATTGCACTTTTTTTCATTATATGATGAGAATGAACTGTCACAAAGTCAACGAGGAAGGAAAATATCACCAAACTCAGGGACTGCCGGAGGGAATAGGCCTAGGCATGTCTTACCAAGGTAAGTTTGCTCCAAAGTGAAATTTATTGATACTGCGACATTTATCCTTTCTCTCTCTCTCTCTCTCTCTCTCTCTCTCTCTCTCTCTCTCTCTCTCTCTCTCTCTCTCTCTCTCTTTGTGCATCGCTTTACCAAATTATCATCACATCACGTGACAGAAATCCTTAAGAGATTGGCAGTACTCAAAGCGCATGCGCGATTGCCACCTTGACCATTGCCACTTGTAACTTAAAGAAAACATTTGCATTTGAAGATGTCATTATCAATTTGCTTCTACAATTGTTAATTTGTTTGTGCTTGAGTGAATTTCGTTTATGACATTTATGACAATTATTTTATTCCATTTTTTCCAGTTGTATATTTTTATAGGCCTAACCCAAGTCTTCGTTCATTGAAAACGTATTAATGAGCGCAAAGATAATTTCCCGTTGTGATGTAATAATAATGTAATAAACAACAATTATCCTTCAAGGGCATTATTCTTGCCCATTACTCATTAATGTGAAGTCTTTCATTAAAGTAAAATGTATATATAATTCTTATAAGCTTCGATCGAGATATAATCTGAATATTCAGTGAAAGAGGGAGGTAGCCTAAGCCAGCAGCTCCGTAAGGGGGTTAGCGCCCTCAGTGCACCTCATGCGGCGCACTGTAGGCATTATTTAAGGTTCTTTGCAGCGTCCCTTCGGCCTCTAGCTGCAACCTCTTTCATTCCTTTGACTGTACCTCCTTTTATATTCCTCAACTTCTCCTAACTGATTTATAGTGCAACTTCTTTGAGGTTTTCCTGAAGTTACACCTGTCGATTTCCGTTTCAGCGCTGAATGACCTCATAGGCCCCAGTACCTAGTGAGAGAATGATAATTACTTTAACTACTTAAAAAAATAAGTAAACACATAAACAAACCATCCACGCTGTCCCCTTAAACTCAAAAGTTTTAGACCAAGTTGCCACACTCCAACTACATGCGTCCAAAAAAAAAAAAAAAACTATGTACATAAACCGGAGAGGGATTTTTTTAATTAAATAATACTTTTTCATTTTTTAAGTATAATGAAATTATCCCACAAAAGCCTATGATAAAGCCTCCTCTATCCAAAAGTGTTTATATAGACCGACGCCATCAAAGGGCGCGTGTGTTTTGACAACAGTGACTGGGTAAAAAGTCGACTTCCTTTTTTTTTTTTTTTTTAATTCTTCTCCAGGGCAATTTAGCTAAAAACGCCTAATGCAATTTACTTAATTTATTTTTTTACGCGCTATTTTCATGGCGTAGCGCAGATCAAACGATTGAAATGGGTGTTTATTCCATAGAGCATTTGCGAATGTTTGTGAAGCCACGTTACAAATGTATTTATATGTGAATAAATGTGTAATACATTCGTACGTACAAACATACATGCATGGACACGGGAAATATATTACTGGGAATACTCTAAAATTCATACATAATATTACATATATTGACCACTGAATTTTGTCATCCAAAAATACATAAATATACAAATGCTATCTTTAAAGTGAGAGCGAGAGAGAGAGAGAGAGAGACGAATTTGATTTTAAGGGGGGAACAAGTGCTGTCTCGAAAGTGTGAGGGAGAGAGAGAGAGAGAGAGAGAGAGAGAGAGAGGAAACAAGTGCTGTCTTTAAAGCGTATGTGAGAGAGACGCGTCCAAACACACGCACGCACAAACACTCGGGCGCGCGTGCGCGCAATTCCGCTAAAACGCAATTATCCCGCATATCAGTTATGAAGCCAAATTGAATTAATGACCAGACCAGACCATTACCCGAAAGAATCGCCATTGTAAGTGACATTTAATATAATTAGTCATATTTAGAATATCAATTAATTACGCGTGTTATTAATGGCTTATTTCTCTCTCTCTCTCTCTCTCTCTCTCTCTCTCTCTCAGAATGGGTTTGTGTGGGATATTGTTATGTTTAAATTCGAAATGCAGAATAATTAGGCAATATTGCAATTACTTAGAGTAATTAGTTTATTGGAAGGAGTTGAATGACCATTATATTTTCGTTAGAAAGTTATATATATATAAATTTATATATATATAATATATATATACACACACACACACATATATATATATATACACATTAGTATAAATAAATATATACATATATATATGTGTGTGGGTGTGTGTATATATATACTGAAATCTTTTCAAGCATTCCTTCCCATTCGGGAATCGAACCCAGGACCCTCCTATTAGCAAAGCGAGCATCACAATCACTAGACTTCATGTTTTTTTTTTTTTTTTTTGCCATTTTGCAATTATGATAGCAAATACTCCTTCAACCCCATCAAAACCAATTAGTTTATAAGTCAGGAAACACAGAATTGGAAAGAAAACTCCAAAACTGTGAAGTGGATATTTTTTTTTTAATTCGTTTAACCTAACCGCCTTTAGAGGATAACAGATCACCTCAGATAGCCATGAAAATAAGAGAATGTTTCCCAGTGTTTGATAACGCCCTGAATAAATTTAATACAGTAAATTCTGGCTGCAATATTCCTCGCTTGCTACAACATTATTAATGTTATTTGCATACATGTATTTTTATACACTATTTACACACCCCGTTTTAGAGCGTTATTTATGCCTTATTAAAATTTGCGCGCGGGCGAGCTCGCCATGTTGAAAAAAGAGATTTATGAAAGGCGGTTTGGGGTATACTTTGATTTTCTTTTTTGTTATATATATATATATATATATATATATATATATATATATATACACATATATATATGCATATATTATATATAATATACATATATATACATGTGTATAATATTTATACATTCATTTATCATAAATAAAAGCAAGGATATTTATTTCATTCCCAAACTAACGAATATTTATATATAAAAAATTGACGTCTGAGAGGCAACAATTAATACGAGAACCATCACTTTTTTTTCCCTGGGCTGAATAGCAAGATACTAATTCTGTTATTACGTCAGTTATTTGTTAGACGTCACAGTTTCAAAGGTCAGTGATGCCCTGTTATTTATATTGTTATTGTGATTTTTCTGTCGTTATTCTGATAGACCAATCACGTGTTTATTTCCATACTATCATTTCGATTTTAGTTTTTTTCCGTGAATAGCGATTGTTACCACTGGATCTGTTGCTCTTAAAGGTTTCTCTCTCTCTCTCTCTCTCTCTCTCTCTCTCTCTCTCTCTCTCTCTCTCTCTCTCTCTCTCTCTCCAAAGCAGCAAATCAAGCGCCTCACCACTTCCTGGTGTCATTGTGCAAGAGTAAACAGTCAATTAATGACGATTGTTCCACAGCTTTCTGGCGTGGTACCTATCATATCCTGTGTCAATCTACCCCCTCTCCCCCTCCTCCTCCCCCTCCCTTGTTACTTCCCCCTCCCTCATACCTTCCCCTGCACTGACAAACAATGAATGTTGCAACGCCACGATGTTGTTGCAATGTGCAAAAGGTTGTTTTACTTTTTTTGGCATGGTTGTTTCAGCAAGCACATTCTAGGGACTGTGCAGATATTATCAATATGTCATAATCTAAAATACAAAGAAGCATATTTTGTACATTTGCAAGTCGGTCGGGCCTTGCAACCTCACCCCTTCCCCCAAAGGGAAGTTTCCAGGAAGCCAGAGATTAATATATGTATATATATATATATATATATATATATATATATATATATATATATATATATATATATATATATATATATATATATATATATATATATATATATTGTACTATTCTTTTTATTTAATTTTTGAAGTGGTCCCCTAACGCCAAAGATTTTTGGGCGCTGGCCCAACCTTACATACCTTATCATTTTTGGTCACCGTTCCCCCTTTCCTGCCCACCACCCCACCCACGGAAACCCCTCGTTTTTAAAGACTTTTTCTTTTTAATCTTCACTTTATATATATATACACACCTGGAAAGGGAGTGTCCTACCCACGGGGGTCCCTATGGTGTCCTACCCCTGGATATTGGGAGGGAGGGAGGGGACCTTTATAGTCGTCCCCACCCCAGCCCCTACCCTAAATTATAGACATTGATAAAAAGATAAATTGTGATTTATTAACATAAAACATCAAATCAGTTTGAAATTATGAAAATATAGATAGGTAACAGTAAAGAGTTAATAAAATAGATTAATATTATACGATAATTGTGAAACGAATAAAATGCTGAATTATACATTTTATAAGTCTTTTGCATATATATATATATATATATATATATATATATATATATATATATATATATAGTGTTCAATTTCGTGTAAATATCAATTGTTTCCATTATATAGAATTAGTTAAATTGCATGTAGATATGTTAATCATATAAATCGATTTAACATGCATACGAATCAGCATTTCTCTCTCTCTCTCTCTCTCTCTCTCTCTCTCCTCTCTCCTCCTCCTCCTCCTCCTCCTGTGATTCGTCGCCGGCGTCTTTGAATATTCATAACTTTGGGAACAGGAAAGGATGGCGGGATTGCAATGCAATTTTTAGCAATCTCCTTTTGGTGGGTCCTACGTTGCTCTTGAGTCCTTCTTGGGGGTTGGGGGAGGTTGGGGAGCAAAAGGAAGTCCTCAGTAGGAGAGAACGAAGGATATTTCTCTGTTGGAAGGATCTCGTCATGCTGATATTGTCTAGTTATGTATAGTTTTTCATAAAATGTATACATATGTATACGTATAATGTACGTGTTTATGCAATGATTGGATATCCATACATCCAAATGCTGTTTTCCTCTCTCTCTCTCTCTCTCTCTCTCTCTCTCTCTCTCTCTCTCTCTCTCTCTCTCTCTCTCTCTCTCTCTCTCTCTCTCTCTCGGCAGTTCCTCTTCCTCCTCCACCACGCCAAGGAACCTACCTCTCTCTCTCTCTCTCTCTCTCTCTCTCTCTCTCTCTCTCTCTCTCTCTCTCTCTCTCTCTCTCTTCCTCATTACGCTTTCCACCTGCCTTGCTTTCAATAGCTGACCCAACCGAGTCTCTCTCTCTCTCTCTCTCTCTCTCTCTCTCTCTCTCTCTCTCTCTCTCTCTCTCTCTCTCTCTCTCCGCCAACTTCTTGTTACCCCCAAAGAGTTGAACAACTCTGGTCGTTAACGGCGCCTATTTTTTTTTTTTTTTTTGGGGGGGGAGGGGGCTTCGCTCCTTTTTGTACGTTCCTACTGACGCCTTGGCCGTCCGTCCGTACGTACGTCTATCCGGGTCTGGTTTGTCCGTCCTTAGGTCCGTTTAGGAATATGCTATAAGGGTATTTACAAACATAGTCCTATATATTTATATACATGACTGAGTAGTTTCAACCTCTCCTGAAATATCAAATTGTTCCCAAGCTCGTCTAAGCAGTGAATTATGTACCCGGTGGTTAGTTGACTGCCGTAGGATTGGAGGAGGGTATGGGGCTTGCAACTTCATCCCAGATGACTTCTTGGTACAACTGTATAAACTTCTACAGGCGTTTGAACACCATAATTTCAAACAGGTTGGTTTTATTTCGGTTTATGTTGGTTAAAGGATCTCTCTCTCTCTCTCTCTCTCTCTCTCTCTCTCTCTCTCTCTCTCTCTCTCTCTCTCTCTCTCTGGATATTTTTATTTGTTTATTTAATTTATTTTTCGTAAATCAAAAAGCCAACTTTGGAGACATTCATAATCATCATTATCATTCATTATAGCATTATCATCATCATTATTATTGCTGCCTATCTTCTTAATGTCATTGTATAGTGAAGAATGGTTCGTGTTAAAGGAAAAAAAAAAGAGTATTATCACTGTCACTATTATTATTGTTGTTTTGTGTAGGCCTAGTTGTTTAAAATGTCATTGTTACGGAACAGTGATGTTTCAGTTTTCCCTTTAACATTTATATATAAATTTATAACCACTTTAATCGTGAGGTATAAGTTAATATTTAGTTAATGGTGAATTACACTATATTTTTAACCTTTTAAATTAGGTATTAGTAATGGTTTAGTTCCCAACTAAACTGTTTTCTTTGATTTGACAGAGGACGAGAATAGTTCTAACGTGGTCTTAAATAATTTGTAAAATCTCTCTCTCTCTCTCTCTCTCTCTCTCTCTCTCTCTCTCTCTCTCTCTCTCTCTCTCTCTCTCTCTCTCTCTTTTTAATGGCGGTAATGAGCGTTATTTGTCTGGAAATATTTAGAAGAAATAATAGCGAGGTTTTTTGTTGAATGACATATAGACTATTTAAAAATTATAAATATTTCTTAGACAAAGGAAATATTGAATTTTCGAGAAGTAAACATATACAAATTTTATTTACAGAATTGTAAGTGAATTATATTGATTACATTCATATTTCATTGCTAATTTTCTGTAAAACTGTTATAACTGCTGATTTGCTAGACCTATACCCTTATATAGGCTTGCACAATAATCTATGTATCGTATGTGTGTGTGTATATATATATATACACACCAATTACACTACATGCTAGTGTAATTACGAATATGTAAAAGCAATTATGTAAAGGATATGGCTGCTTGCTCGCATGAAAGCACTCCTTTATGAAAGATGCAATTCAGTATCGAATTTTGCCAGCAGGAGATTGATGAGAGGACCGAGCAAAGCATAATTTAAAAAGAGTGTTTTGGGGGCTTTTCGTGAATTCGACATTTTCTTGGTCCTATTGGAATGCATATAACACTTTGGCAACAGCACTTTATCAAGTGAATTACGCCACTTTTCTCGCTCATGAAACTTTGTATATTTCACGTTTTGCGAGCACTTGCCCCTCTCTCTCTCTCTCTCTCTCTCTCTCTCTCTCTCTCTCTCTCTCTCTCTCTCTCTCTCTCTCTCTCTCTCTCTCTCTCTCTCTCTCTCGGGTAAATCTGTAGTTTACGATAAAAGATAAGTATCAGAGAGTTATGGGCAAAGTACTGGTTGGGCCTATTTTGGTAGAAACCTCTTTGTAGTGAGACCATTTTCTGTTGTGGAATCAAAATGCGTCATTTGTCTTTAAGTGTACATTGTTATTTTTCATATACTTATAATGCTTACAGATTATATTTCTTAGTCTTGCAGGAAATCAGTAGGAAATTGAAAGCATTGATTTCGACTTTACAAAGAAATCGAAAGAAAATGGGTCCCCTTTACGACAGAAAGTTTTCCTTTGAGTTTCAAGTGTAAGGTGAAAACGGGCTGTTGTCATTAGCCTATAACAAGATGCTATACAAAGACCTCAGCCAATGGAAGAAGCCAATACATCGTTCTTATGCCCTTTGTCGTTGTGGAGGACTCTGATTGGCCAAGAAGAGTCTTCTGTAGCAGTTCAGCTCTTCTCTGGGTCTGGGAAGCTACCTCAGTAGGGGTCTAGACTGTGTAAGGTTGATTGTGTCTGTGGCAATTTTAAATGCATTTTTTTCCGATGGGTATGTATTATATGTGTTTTTCACTAGTGGTTTTAAATGTATAACTGGTTATAAGCCTAATATACATATCTGACAATAAATATTAATCATAAAACTGCCATAAATCAAGAAATAATTGTGGTGATTGAAGGTAGGTAAGCAGGCCCCAGCCATTGTGAGAGCCGGTTGGGCATTTTGTGAAGTTTTTGGTTGAAGTTCTAGGGTAAAAATAGCCCTGGATGATGAGTATGAAATATTGTGATGTCATATGATTTTTTTTTTCATGTGTTACTCAGTTGTAGGACCATGAAGGAATACCTGTCTATCCTTGATCATTAACCGTCCTTAGTCTCACTGTTCTTGACAGGAAAAGTAATTAGATTACAGAATGTAGCAATTATGTCACTATTAACTGTAATTCAAATTAAAATGTTAGACTGTGGTTCCAGAAGCAGCAGGTTCCACCTGCCCTAGGCCCTCCCCATAGGATAAAAGGGTAGAGAAAGGTCTTGACGTCACTTTTCAGGAGATAATGGTAGCTATATATACTTAACATTACATTTAATATCCAAGGGGAAAAAATCGGTGTTGAAAAAATAGGACTACTTTTCTTTTTAACCTTGACTTTAGTAAAATGCAAATAATTAATAATAATAAACATAGATGCAAACTGAGTGTTTTGTTACTAAAAATGATTCTGCCAATTCGAATATAGAAGGCTATTGACATTTGTTCTAGATTTGAATGTATATGTATCAGATATAAAAGACTTAGTGATTCATTGATCATAAGTAAATCGGACTGGCTCATTAGCTAATCAATGAATTTTGTTGAGTGGACAACGAAGACATACTTTTTTAACTTAATGAGAATATTGGTCTGTCAATTGAACGGAATTAGGTTAGTGGGTAGAATTCCAGTTGTCATTTCACTTTCAGCCATTGGATATTGGGAGTTTTTATACTGTGGTCCAAGTCTCCTCAATGTGTTTAGTACGTAAATTTACTGTTACCGAGATAGTCTTTTGTTTTACCGTTCATTCCAATTGGGCAACGCTCAAAGCACACTTTTAAACATAGCAAAAGGATATTTTAAACACCAAGTTGTGATGATGGTTAAAAATAAAATTAAACCGGATTCCGTGCCTCTTGAAGGATTTGGCACCAATCAGTTTAGGAGAAATTGTGAGGACAGTCCTTGTGTGGTTGTAGATATGTCAGGAAGGAAATTTGGGATTTTTTTAGTGTTCACGTAGGCTTGTGGATTCCGGCTGGAAGGAAACAACAGTGATTTAAAAGGTCTGGAGGTAATGGTCGAGGCTACTTAGGCCCATAATCAATCGCTCTCCGAACGGGACGGGGCCCACTGGGGTTTACACTAAGTACTTTGACTTAATATCCATTTGGCAATGTCTTGACTTAAGCATCGAACTAGGTAGATGGTTATTAGAATGCTGTGTTTTTCAGCCTAGGCGGAGAGATGATGAAACGAGAGGGATTGATACGGATAAAATATATCCATATCTAAACTCATAAGTGGTCAGCCTCGACGAGGTAATTAGATCTCTCTCTCTCTCTCTCTCTCTCTCTCTCTCTCTCTCTCTCTCTCTCTCTCTCTCTCTCTCTCTCTCTCTCTCTCATTTTCTAACAAAATCTTGGGATGTGCAAGTTTCTTGAGCGTTAAAGGCCTTCGGTAGACCCATGGATGGGTTTCTTGTAGCTTCAAAAATCTTAATAGCATTTATCTTGTTCTAGAAAGAATGCCTTTGCTTTTGATGATATATCTAAGTGGTCTTTGATAAGCTTAAGAAGCCATCGGTGAAATCAGTAGGCTAACATTAAGTAAAAAGGTTTGTAGATTTCATTTTTTTTATTACAAATGGTAAAACTTGCATCCCCAGGGAACCTCTAATTTCCTATTAAGTTGCCATAAATTAGTTTAGCTTTCATTCAGTTTTTATGTCATTATCGCATTGAAATCAACGTTTTAGTTACTGGAATAAATCATGGTACTAGCGAAATATTATAAACTGCCCGAGGAATAAGCATTACATCTGTATGTTTATGCACTCGATTCACAAGGGAATACCTAGGAAAAATTTTGGTCGTAGTGAAAAAATGAATGAAGCATATTCCAAGGTTAGATGAATATAAAATCTTTCTATTAAAGGGATCACTTTTTACTATATTAAAATCATTTTATCACAAGTCACGTGTCAAACGTTGCAAACTTAATTAAGGCCGTCAAATGACTAATTGTCACTTTTAAGTAAGTAATGCTATTAAGAGAGTCCTTTTATCCACTAATCAACTCGAGCATCCCTTTGCATTTAATTCTTTGACAGCAATTATAGTTTTTCTGTATAATATTAAATCATGGGGCCTTTCGTAAATGATGTTCCTGATGCAGCCTATTCTATAAACACGGGGAGTAACTGGACTTACTTGAATTCTGAAATCTAACAGTTTTCATGACAGCAGTTACTGAATTTCATATTAGCTTTTTAAAGTGTGTCGTTTGCATAAAACTCAACAATTTGAATATCCACCTGACGTTTTTCTACAAAGTACTTTACATATTTCTATTTGTATTTTGAAAATGGTGTTTTTCCAAAAATTATAATGTCATTGTCTACCATTTTGTCGGTTCCATATACTGTATTGTTTTATGTTAATGTTAAGGACTGACTGAATACGCAGCCTTTTTGACGTTTATCAGGATCAAAACTAATTTTTGCTGTTTTTACAGATGTGCAAGAGACTGATAACTGTTGGAACCAAATGTAGAGTTTACAGCCTAAAATAAGTGCTATTGACCACTGGATTCAGAGAAAAGTTAAGTATTAAGTCAGAATTATTGGCTATTTAATTTGTAGCTTCTTCCTCAGCTCAAAACACTATACTTTCCAAATGAAATGTTTATTTAGAAAACATGTGTACCCTACAGAAATGGGAAACTGGGATTTTGTTCATTTATGGTGACCACTGTTCATCAGACACATGCTAGCTTATATAATTTTTTATTACGTCAAATATTTCTCCAAAGTTCTCTGTGGCTTCGTGTATCAATTCGATAGGTTTTATATTCTTTGAAGTGTTGGTCAGCTGTGAAGTTTGCATTTGCTGCATCTAAATTCCATCTGTTCTTGAAATTCTTACCGAGACTGTCTTAGCATCTCTCTCTCTCCAGTGTCTGTAGCCATTACAACTTGATTCAACTAACTTTTTGTAAGATTTTGGAGGTCATGGGGAGACCTTAACTGCTTGCTTACCCCTTCAGGTGTTAAGCCTCTAGTTTCCTAGGACACTGCTTTCCTGTAGCAGTGTTTTAGTAGCTGCAAACTATCTTTTAATGTCTAATGTCTTAGCCAACGCTGAGTTTCTTGTTACTGTACTCATTAGCCGGCCAGTAAAAGTTGTCTGTTATTGGTGGTGCTTCCTTTACTCTTAGGATTTTCACCCCTGAGGTGGTTTTGTCTATTCTGAAGCTTTTCACCATAAATTTATAATAGGCCTTGTTTGTACAGATGTAACATTTTTCAAGGAGGCTATTCCCTTTCTCAGTGACGTGCTTGATAGTTACACAAACCATGTGGTGTTTGTTTTGAAGTCCCCACACAGTTAGTGCTTGTGCTGGTGGTTTCGACTTTTTAGGTTTTAGTAGCTCTCTTTCTGACTCTTCTGGTGCTGGTCTAGCATTAGGACTTCACTGCAGCAGCTAGGCCTACTGGTCATACGGAAATGAGATTCTGATTCTCATGACAGTTCCACCATTTCAGTTCAGGAGAATGAAAGTATGAAGTATGACAATGAGGAGGAAGGTGCCATTCTTAATGCCTATAGTGCTTAATAGTAAATATTCTTTTCCATCTCCATGTAATTACATTCCTTTAGCTTTAGATGTGACCCAAAGGGTCATCTTGCTATTCCTATGAGGGTGTTTGGCTGGTCACCCCATTGTGCCTTGAACTCGCTACTCAATCTTCATTTGTAATTTGACTACTTGATCATGCTAATGTTGCACCCTAATACTTATTACCTATCATAGTCTTTGCCTGTCAATTCCTTTGTGATAGTCAGCTTGAATGGTACCAACTCTTAAAGGTGACACCTTGTCAACATATAAGTTGTATTCTATGATGCATTTTGAGCCAGGAAAGTCTTGATGTGTATCACCAAGTGTATACATATTGCCCCGTGGGTACCTGTCCACTCTTCACAAAAGAGCCAGAATCAAGTCTGTTTCAGATCTCTCCCTGATATAATATAACACTTGCAAGTAGTTATCACAGGATGCATACTGAGATAGTTAAAATGAAATGGAAAGTATACTATTCTTGTGTAAATCTAAACAAGATTATTAAAGGAAGTATCTTTCGTGACTCTTGTCCAGAGCTTTCAGACGTTTTGAGAATGTTTAAAACTTAGGAAATGCATAAAAATTGAATGGTTCCATTTTCGTCATGTTCATTACCCAAAGCATAAACCATTTCCAAATCCATTTGAGGACTCCAATTGATGGTTAGATTTGGATTTTTCTTTATTAAAATTTTAATTTGTACTTTATTGAAGTTTAGATTTGTTTCTTTACATTATTAAAGTTTACCTATGCTTTACAGGGTACATCCTTCATTTACTTGAAAATGTTTTTAGACTTTTGTCAAGTTCATTACTCAAACCAAAACAAATTTCCCACTCCATTTGAGACTTTGATTGCTAAACTTAAATTTAGATTGATAACATTTTGATTTTCTTTACTTTATTGAAGTTTAGATTTTTCCAATTTCTTTACACTTTTGAGATTTAATGTTTCTTTACTTTATATAAAGTTTACCTAATGCTTTACAGGGTACATCTTTCAGTTAGAGAGAAATGCTGTAGGAGTATATGCAAGAGACTTCAACCCTGAAGAATGAAAATTAGTGGAAGCTTAATACATGAGACTACAAATGAGGGCATACTGCAAGATTGCTTCTTGCAAATGAGGACATACCACAAGATCGTCAGAAGCACCTTGCCTGTGACGAAAGTTGTGCTACAAAGCCCTGTGGAAGACGAAGTTGCTACGGAGATTTGTGCAAGGGAAGATCCTGAAAACTGTGTAGAGATTTACGCTAGAGAACAGTCTTTACCACAAGATATGTTACGAAGGTCTGTGCAAGAAACACTAGGGTAAGCTACCAAATGTGCAAGGGAAGACCCCAAATTCAAAATTGTAGCAGAGATCTACAGCATTTCTGATTTAGGGCTTCCCTTACACATCATGGTAGCTTTACCTCTAGTCTTGCCTGGATCTTCATAATATATCTTGTGGTCAAAGTGTTCTCTAGCATAAATCACTACTATTTACTGTTCTCAGAATCTTTCCTTGCACAAATCTGTGTTGGGGTTTGTCATTCATTAAATTCTGCAGCAAAGATTTTTCAACAAAAAAATATATTTGATAATGAATATCATTATGAATAATGGAAAGTAAAGTTAACACATCCTGTACAATAAGAGGGAAAAATAAAAAATAAAGCAGTTATATAAACTATAATTTTAATAGCCCCTTAATTACATTATAGAACCAATACTAGTACAGTTTTTTACTCTAATTTTAATAGCCCCCTTACCATTACAGTTTATTACATTATAGAACCATCTCTAGTACCATTTGTTTTACTCTATCTAATGGGGTCTGCAGTAACCAGTAACACCACCACCTCTAACAAATTTAATGAGTATCTATTGTTTGTCTGCATTCCATGGCAAGAATGAAGTCATCTTCAGAGCTGAAGACACTGCATGGACCCAAAGATCACAAAAATTTCAGGGAATTTCAAAAGGACAGAACATGCATATATCCAGAAAAGTGCTCCACAATTTATTCCCAACCAGGGTGATTTTAGAAAAAGGTCCTGTACAATACTTGATGGAGCATGTAAACTGAATTGCAGGAGTATATAGGTGGTTTGAATTCAGAATTAGGTATGTAAGAAAGCAGGTTATGAAGAGTTAATTCCTTGAACTGATAGCTGGTGAGTTACATAATATCTATTATAACCACTAGCCAGTCAATTCTTCAACTTTCCATAAACCTGTTATTACTTAAACCCCTTCTCAATTCAAACCTCATATAAACATCTGCATCACTTCAGTTTCCAGGCAACAGCAAGTAGTTTACAGTTGTACAATACCCACTTCTATAAAAATCACTCTGGTCACTGACTATATAAATCATGGAGCATTTTCCTGGATACTCATGCATAATCTGGCCTCATGAAATTCCCCTGTAACGTAATCTTTGGGTCTCGACAATATTCAACAACTCTGTAGAAGACTTCATTCTTGTACCATTCCATGCAGGCAGACTTGTAGTCTTCTCATTATGGACCTCATTCCGTCCTCAGCATGTCCCCATATTTTCTGGAATAATTTTCACCAACTCAGCAGAAGACTTTGTTCCTGTGCCCATCTGTGCAGACCAGTGTTATGCAGTCCATTTGCGACCTCATCAATGTCCTTGTATGTTCAGGAGTTTCTTGAGATTTTAACCAACTCTTCCCATGCCATTTGGACGACTCCATTCTTATCCGTTCCATGCAGAAAACCAGGTATTCCTAGAAGAGACATAATATTATTACGACATAGAAAAATGCTTCCCATATAAATGCTTCCCATATAAAAATTTTGTTGATATGAATCTGGTTTACCTAAAGACAATTATGGATACAGCTCAAGAAACACATTCGATCCTAAACACACCACCACTAACAAGCAAAGAATGAGTTCTAAATGGAATACTTTATAACGTATTCCATTTAGAACTCCAAGTTTAGCCTACAAAGCCAAGCACTGTATTACTTACACAGTAAAAAGTGAGGAAGTGGTTGAAAGGAAAACATGCAAAGCAAAGCAAAAGTTCAAAAGGCTATGGAACTGGTGAATGAACAGGCACTGCAAATAGCTCTGTGTTGCCTACACTGCACCAACTGAGGAGGAGGCTATTAAATAGAAGTGGGAACATGTCTTAAAAAGGATCATAAAATTTTAAAAATCTACTAAAAGACTCAGCACGAAAATATGGGAAATTGACAGCATAAGGAAATCCCTAGAATAAACGCTTCAGATACAAGATTTGTTTAACTACAAATAAAAATGAACGGGCCTGTAAACTCTGACTTTACTCGAGTCACAAACTAGCTGCAAACATCCTATATATTTTACACTGACCTTTTGCTGTACCTCCATTCATTTTCTCTTTCTGCCATCTTATTTTCCATCCTCTCCTAAAAACTGTTTTCTACCAACCTTAAGGATCTTTGTGCAGCAAAATACATTTTAACCATTCCTTTTGTTGCACATTTCAAGAATTTAAAAAATTCTTTAAATAATGATACAGCCCACTTTTTATTTAATACCTTAATAAAACTGGTTTAGAAAATGCATAAGTGCTAACGGGAGACAAAGTTTTAAATAAGTGCAAATGCAACAACACAATTCCTTCTCTTATGATAATGTATATTAAAAACTCACAACAGAAAGGTACATGGGGTACATCATTTAATTTCATGAAGAAAAGCTTTTTTAAAAAAATAACTTATTCTAAGCTAAATGCTTATATAAAAATTAAATGCCTCATGTCAAATAATGGTCAACTTTAAATGTATTACGAAAAAAGGAAAAAATCAGATGAGTCTGATATGCAATTCAGTGCTAAGGTTAAGTTAAGTATACCTTAGTTTTACCAGACCACTGAGCTGATTAACAGCTCTCCTAGGGCTGGCCCGAAGGATTAGACTTATTTTACGTGGCTAAGAACCAATTGGTTACTTAGCAACGGGACCTACAGCTTATTGTGGAATCCGAACCACATTATAGCGAGAAATGAATTTCTATCACCAGAAATAAATTCCTCTAACTCTTCATCAGCCGGCCGCGGGAATTGAACTCCGGCCCATCGTGTGACAGTCTGAAGCTCAACCGACTCGGCTAAGGTTAAGGAAGTCTCCTACTTTACAGAATGAAAAAATCTATCTTACTACGTACTGTACTTGTTTAAAAAAGTGCATTAGCTCACTCACATCCCAGGTACACTATGTACAGTAGGAATATGAGCTGTGTAAATGATGGGTAATATTTTTTTCACAATAACCTATTATAAAATTGACCTACAATTTTGAATAGTTCTTTTTCAGGACAAATTCCATATGAAAAATTTGTAAACTCACCTTTAATTCAAACCCATTGTTTGATTGAAATTTCTCCAACAATATTATTAGAAAGCAGACATTACCCAATGCACATTTTGAAACTACTGAGTTGTAGTGATGTCTCCTTTCTGAAAGAGGGGAAATCTACATTAAGGAACACAAAACCACTTCTGGGTAAATCTTCAATCACACAAACCATATGCCAACTTCTTAAGGTAATTTATAAATGAATACAACTACAGAATAAAAAGCTGGACCAGTTGTTAACCTAGTTGAAAGTTTTACTAGAAGGGGTAGTTTTTACACATGGATAACTGATAATCCATTACACAATTGTTGATTGCTGCCAAACTCCTAAAACAACCACACCAACATTTTTGGAAAAGCTGTAAGCAGATATCTCATTGTCTAAACCTGAGTAATGACCTATTTTTGGTTAATCTGGCTTTCACTAGGTCCTGGGAGTTTATGTACGATTCCATCAACTCCCAGCGTTGAACATAAGTTTCCTAACTAGAGACCTGTGGTTGCTGACTCTCTCAGGAGAGATTCAACTAAAATTAGTCCATAGTACCAAATGCAGTAATGTCCAGAGAGTAAACTCAACATTATCAAAACCCAAAAATAAAAAACCAGTTATCCAAGAATACAGATTTCTTTACTTTTCTTGAATATATCTCAATAAAAAAAGTACAACAAAACAGCAATCTTACATGCTAGACAGAACTACCTTACTATGTATCTAAAGGCTGCATAACTATTAGCAAACATGAATGGCCCAACCTGCACAGTGCAAAATGTGGCTTCTTGACTCAAGTGACCTGGCACAATACCTAATAATAAATTCATCATCAACATTTCAAGTCCACTTCTCCCTTTACAGAACACACAAACACACACACACACACATTGTATACTTGAAACCTTTCTAAATCAAAATGAACTGCCTCAGACATTTTTTTAAGAATTGTATACTTGAAACCTTTCTAAATCAAAATGAACTGCCTCAAATTTTTTTAAGAAACTGTATACTACCTGAAAGCTTTCTAAATCTAAATGAACTGCCTCAGGCATATTTTACGAAAGTGTATACTTGAAACCTTTCTAAATCAAAATGAACTGCCCCACACATTTTTTAAGAAATTGTATACTTGAAACCTTTCTAAATCAAAATGAACTGCACCACACATTTTTTAAGAAAGTGTATACTTGAAACCTTTCTAAATCAAAATGAACTGCCTCAGACATTTTTCTTCAGAAGTGCTGGAACAAACAGTATAAACACAAAATCTTTGCGATTTTGCAGGATATTTGGTACTGTACTTTCCATCAGAAAATGGATCTCATTTCAAACTGTCTACATAGGATGTAGTCAGTTCTAAAATCTTAACGAGTGCTTGAAATTATTCACAAGACAGTTATTTTTTTCAAGTAATTAAGAGTAACAGACATATTAAACTCAGCTTATTGTTGTTAATAACTGTATGCACAAATGAATTTGGTAAACAATGACATGGGGAAAATTATGAATACCAGGAATTGCTGGTTGTATTTTAATCACATAATAAAAGCAAGCCTCATGGACATATTTCTAAACACAAACACCTAAAGTAACCTAACGTCATTTCAGAATCTAAAAATATTTACATATTTGAGGCAACTTGAAATTACAGCTTAAGGATACTTCTTTAAATCACTTCATTAGGACTAAGTAACCTAACGTCATTTCAGAATCTAAAAATATTTACATATTTAAAACTTTGAAATCAGCTTAAGGATACAAATCACTAGGACTATCTTTGAGAGTGGTGACACTGCGTAACTTTTCAACTAAATAAACAACTTACGAGAACAAAGGGTACACACAGTTAACAACACTAATTCAAGTTTAACATTTCTATTTTCGTTTTCAAGTAACGTGCAAAGACCAGTGGACAACCAAATCAGTTTTCCAGCCCAGATCCATAGAAAACAAGAAAATTCAAGGGAAGAAAAAATGTAGAACTAAACCAGGAAGACACAGATCTGTTTCTTAACCCTATTTAAAGTAAAAACTGAGATTTACTAACCCCTATTTTCTGAGCCAAAAATAAAACAAAACAAGCTGTGCTGATGTAATAAGTCCTGGTAGTTCTGGCTGTAACAATCCAGGTTAAAGGGAGAATGGTTACATTAAGTTAACCGGGAGCTGGAAGATAACTCCAAGTTTTGGAAAGAAATGGTCAACCAAACCATGCAATCCAAGGACTGCCAGCTTCCATGGAGTAAATGAAAGAGGAGGAATCCTGACAGTTTATGACACTTGAGGGAGAAATTATCCCCTTCAGTCAACAGGATAAAGAAAAAGTCCTCAATATACCACATTAACTTGCTTGTACCGGACTCTTCATACATATCTCTGCAATTCAAAAGCATCATTTGGTGGACTAAATGGGGGCCATTTTTCTTATAATCAGGGTAAACTGTATCCAGTTTGACAGGACAAACGGTACATACACCATTTCTCCAATGGTAAATAAGACTATATAGTACCTTTTGAGCAGAGCCTCGATGGCTCGGTCGGTAGAGCAGCAGACTCGGACTTCATAAGAAGTCTGTGTCGTGGGTTTAAATCTGCAGCCAACCGGTCAGAGGGGCGGACACTTTGCTATCCGTGTAGACATCCCGGGATTATGTACATAATCAATGGATAGGTTTGCTGAAAGCAAATGGGTGTTACAGACTATTACACACACAAACAAAGCCACTCCAACATCTAAAAACATAACAGATGCCTCACACATGTCGAATTGTCGGCCTTACCGCTCACGTCTCCTCGCTGCTGGGAGAAAGGGAGCTGGGGATTTGGCACGATACATATACACGGCTACCGGGGTCTAAGCGATGTCAGGCAGGGCAGCCAATCGAGGCTACGGCCTAACCCCACTGCCAAATCAAAGTCCTTCAAAAGAGGCCATCGTGCTTACCCCATACGAAAAATGGGAAAAAGCACGTTAAACGAAAAAGAAGTACCACCTTTTGAACTGGTATACCACAACACAGATAGTCGTGGAGGGGGTCAACAAAAGAAGGCAGTCCCTACATCTCATTATTCCTGACAGCATAATAGTGTGACAAAAATTAACCAGGTTCAACCAAAGCAAACTTCCACTGAATGGAATATAAATGGAATATAACATTTAGGCCATGCAATAGGACCTATGAGGCCATTCAGTGCTGAAAGGGAAATGAGAGTAAAATGGTTTTAAAAATGTAACAGGAGGAGAACCTCACAGGTGCACTATGAAACAATTGTTAGGAGAGGGTGAAAGAGTTACAGTAAAAGAAACGAAAGGGGTTGCAAAGAACCTTGCATAATGCCTACAGTATGAGGTGCACTGACAGCATTAACGCCACCCCCCCGTTAGGAATTCTAAGCTCCAGTTATTCCCGGCACTATGGCATTACCACACCTTAAAAATATGAAATTCCAGCATGATCTAACCTGATACCAAATTGGAGATTTTCTACAACACTAGAAATGTGAAATGCCACTTGGCATACTAAGGTGGTGGGAGGTTTGACTTCGACAGCAGACCTCAAACCAGTATGAAATTTTTTTTGCCTTTCAATATAAGAGGTACGACAGCATACCCACTCCCAAGGAATTCTCTCCCTCATAAGCATACTTACACTGACTTGACCATTTTGTCGGAAAGATGCTAACTGGGCTGGACTTCAATGTAATAAACCACTCAACCAAAAACTTGTTGCCTTACCTGAAAGATTTTTTCTATCAGAATGATGCATAGTAGTTGCCAAGACAGTTTTTTTATTACACAAATTTACTTTTAGAAACCAAATAGCTAAATTGACAAAGTACGTATGACAAAACAAGTTAGTGAAAATTAAAAACATGCAGTACAATCAACTCTTTCCTCTTCTCTCATAATTTTAAGTCAAAACTTGGGCAAGAAAAATGTCACAGTGGCACAAAATTTCATTCAAATGCTAACCAAACCACACAATCAATACATATTACAAATTACAATGCATGCTGAGAGATTAAGCCTACCGTTCAAAAGACCATTTACATCTTCCTGAATAATTTATAAAAACAGAATAAAACTGAATGAATAGAGTAGCTATGTATATAACACATTTCTTCTATTAAATCTAAAAAAAAAAATTGGCAACATTTTAACTAGAAAACCCCACTTACATCATTGCTAACAGAAACCCTCAGAATTCTTCTCGGTAGCAGAAACATCAGCAACGCCATTGTACGGATGATCTTGTTCTGTGGACAAGATTCCTAGTAGGATCAATGCGTTGAACCAGCGTAACTTTTCATCTCCAAATTCCAACTTTCACCAACCTGAAATAAATAAAAAACTATAGTAGAATATTAAAAAGTACTTAGTTGCTGCCATACAAAAATGTGTTGACATAAACAACAATGTAATGCTGTACTTCCAACCTTCTGTGGAAAGATTTTAAAAGCATCAATTAATACCAAGGCATCGGATGTAAGCCTTTTAATCAATCTAGAAACTTTGCTGCCTAAAACCTACAGTTAATGTCTCTGGGCTGTAACAAGCACTGCCAAAGAGGATTTTCAAGTCTTCAACAACTTTTAAATTACCCCTAGAATAGAACAGAACATAAAATTTAGTCCCAAGGCCAAGCGCTGGGACTAATGAGGTTACTCAGCGCTGAAAGGAAAACTGACAGCCAGTAAGGTGGTTTGAAAAGTGTAACAGGACAAAAACCTCACAGTTGCACAAGGAAACAATTTTTGATTGAGTGGAAAGTCTGATATTGGAGAATATGAACAGAGGTACAATAAAAGAAATGAGAGGTTGCAGCTCGGGGCCGAAGGAACGTTGCAAAGGCGCTCAAGTAATGCCTACAGTGCACCTCAGCACTACCCCTCAATGGGGAAATTACTCCTTGATGCAAAATTTTAATTTGTGTTAGATAATTGATCTTCCAAAGACTTCATCTATACATACTGTGTAGCACATTAATGTATTTAGAACAAATGCTTAAAAACCACTGGCCATTCGAGAATGTTAGTTGTAGTACATTTTAAATTCATTAGGCCTAATTCATATAACTAACAATACAAAGGCATATTTCATGAACAAGTAATGCCCTTTCACCATTTTTCTCACTAAAATAAAAGTAACATACGCAATGATATTTATTAGCACAGGTACTATGAAGGAATACTTTTGCCCACCCATGTGCAAGCAGTACTGTGATGAACGAGCATGATAACAGATGTGGGGTATTTCCATTACCTTGGGGAACACCAGACTGTCAAGCAGGAGCTATGAAAGCAGTAAGAAGGAGTCGCTGTAGCATGAATGAAATGGAGAGAGAGCTACACTCCCGGTATATAAAACATTCCATCAGTACTGGAAGCGAACTTTTGATGGATACATAAAACCCGTACTACTCTGCGAAGCAGAAACATAGGTACTGGCAAGGGAAATGGAGATTTTGAAAAGCTGTGACCACAGAATGGTAAGTCAGGGCCAAAATGTTGCGATAAGATCATATTAAGGCAGGAATTGGTGAATGTAGTACCAAGGAGTTGGAGAAAAAAAAACTCGAAAAGACTGAACTAGTTTGAACACTGTCATAAAAATATGGAAGTACTGTAAAAATCATGGAGACAGCAGACTGACACCAATCTTATACCTCCAAGTGGAAAGAGGGTGGCCAAACCTCCGTATGATAATTCATTATTAATGTACCATACATTTACCCTAACTGGGTGCTTTAAGTTGCATGTGACTGCCTCCTACTAGATCCATGAACATAGCAAGAACTATTTATAGCACTGCTACTTAAATGTTATATTACTCTATCATACTTTTTTAGTATCCTATGTATGTAACAATTTAGAGGCCTTCCTGTTCATTTCATGCTCACCACACAACAAAATGAATACAGTAATACATGATGTCAAGTTCTAAGACCCCAGTACGTGTTACCATGTCTATTACACATATCACACTATATACAATGCTTCAAATGCAAGCTGGATACAAACAAGAGTGATATTGAGAACTATCAAACCCCAATCGAGAACTATCATATCCCAAATTGGGGAAAGACTGCAGCTTAACTATTGTAATTCTGTTGGGTAAGTTGTGTACTTTGTTAATGTTCACACATAACAGGACAAATGCACGGCTAGAAGTATGCTGATGCACTAAAATTAAAAAATGTAGGACTCTGAAGCGCTATAAAATAACTTTCTGCTCTTTAAAAACAAAAAACTGAATATCACCTACGGTGCAACATGCAAGCATGACAAAAATCTGACTGATATGTACAGAAATTAACAGCCAAGGACATATGCATGTATACATATATACACTAATATGAACTAAGGGAGTGATGATGTGAAACAGAAAGCACTCGAAAAAGAACCTTTAGATACTCAGCACTTAAACCATTCAATATGACAAATGGGAAACAAGATGGTCAATGGTTCTATAAAACCTGGTGAAAAGATGGCTTTATAAAACTTGAAATAAATAACTTCAAAATGCACAGGAATGGTCACAACTGAGGTCTTTTTTCAGTCACATACAACTTACCATATGAAAAGTTCTCCATTACTTTAATGTATCTTTTCTGCTACAGAGAATTTGATATTCACCCATTTCAAATATTTAGCCTACCTGCCCTCTTTGATATGATCCTGCGTGATTAAAATTATTTGTGTTTCCTAGGTACAGCAGAATACCTCATTTGAACGGAAAAATATTTTACGAACTCTGACTAGGAAAGCTAAAATGGACAACTTCACTGGTTGACTTCTCCTTAGTATTCATGTTTCAAAATACTGTTTATATAGAAAAATATGGATAGGTTGCAACAAATAAAAATCAAGCTAAATCATAACACTATTTGCAAGGTCAGGTCAGATCACCAAGTTTTTTGGGGAGGTGGAGATTATCCTGGAGGAAATCCATTGGAAACAAACCCGTTACAAGAGATGGTACTCTGCATTTCATATATTACTTTCTTACTTTGGGGCTAATGTAGAAGGCAGGGTCACATGGTCTGACCTAGGCTAACCCTTAACTAGAGTAAGCAATTCAGAGGGGATACAACCTAACGTGACCTACCTTTACCTAACCTTACCTCAGATGCCATGCCCTTATCTGATAGATCCACCCCCTCCCCCAAAGTATGACTTGATCCCTCTAACTTATCTGCACACTACCCTTCGTAAAACTTTCGACTACTAGGCTACTGGACCAGCCTACGCCCCTCTGATTTAGTAACTAGCTTACCAGTTTGCATGCAAAACGGGTGGTGAATGTTAAAACAAACCAGACAGTTAGCCTAACATCAAAAATACAAACCAAGGGGAAACATAAATAAAACAAAAGTTGGTAAATATTGCGGTCGGTACCTGGCAGGAACCAGGACGTGGTATTAGTCTTAAATTCCACCCCAACCTTCACTTTTTCACAGACTGCATAATACCCTTTACTTATGTTATGAAGTTTTCTTTAATAGACTGTGAACATAGGCATAGGATATATTCTATATCCCTTCGCCTGCTGCGCTGGGCAATGTTCCACACAATGGTCTCTAATTATGATGGATTGATTAATTTACTTAGTTCACACAACCTACTAGGCCCTAGTATCCAAAATCAATATTATGACAGAACAATTTACATGTTTTGCTCTTCATACCCATTCCTTCACAGGCACACACACCCTGCTAACAAATGTGCCGTAAAAGCACGTCATCCACATTAGAAGATAGCCTAGGCTATGTTTGAAAGCCTCAGAGCAGATGCAGAGTAAGGGGTCAGGGCTACTGCAGGCCTAGCAGGCATATCTGTAATGGGCATTTCTGAGGGAATATGCCCTGACCAGACTTACCTTTAACCTCAGATGAGTCCTAACCTGGCCGAGGGGGTTTTGCGCTCCACCCTGGACCCCCAAATAGTGACACCTTACTCTGCACTTGACCCACAGGGGTACTAGTCTAGCGACACTTGAATCTTGAAGCTATGGGGTACTAAGAGCAAAAACTTTACATATTTGGGTGAATATAAGCTTTGGTTTTGGGGGATGTGGTTAATTACCCTACACATGGATTAGCAAACATTTTTATAGGCCATGACTGGGCCTATTCATACCAAATTAATCTATGATAATACTCTAAACCAAGGCCTCAGTAATCTAGCTGCAATAACAGACGGAACAAATGACCTTGGGAGGTCAAGTTATGTAAAAATCCGATAATTTCGTGGTTGTGCAAATTATTTCTTTCACTTGCACAATATTTCAGCCAAGAAAACTACTAACAGGATAATCTCTTAAGCCTATATAGATTTAAAATCGTCTGACGTGGAGGATAACCTATAACCTAATTATGAACAGCCAAAATGACAGCTAGATATAAATCATTTAGGCCTATTTCAAAAGAACATTACTGTAATCATGCGTCTTAGGGTACTGCCCAACGTATATTCAAGACAGGACAACCACTTACCGAACCCCGAAGCTAATCCGACGTGGGAGCAACGAGAAATTCAGTGCAGAAGTGAATGAAGTTATGTTCCAAGACGGTAAGGCTAATATGGCGACTGTCTCCCACCTTGTGGGATGCTCCCGAGGAAGAAAATGGGAAAACGGGAATTTTAATTCAATTTTTAATCAAATAAGACAGTTTTCATTTTCAATCCGTAACTAGATTATGAAATAGATCATCAACATTAGAATTTTTTTATTTGTATCATGGAAAATACTAAAGGAGCCATCGTTTAAATTGTATTGGTTTGAATGGTTTCAATTCTCGTTTTCTTTGACAAGTCACCAATAAAAAAATAACCACAGGTAATTTATATTTAAAATAATTAATAGTTAGCTAGCGTTGACAACACTGCCATGGCGGTCTTTTCAAATATACGACTTTCTCCAGCATTGACTGATTATATTGGGCCATATGACCGCAAATATCTCTTACAAGAAGTTTGTGATGGATTAATTCGTTAGATAACCATTTTATTTGTCGTAAATACAGGACTGAAATTCTTCATGGAGTCATCTTCTTCTTACGATATTGGTTGCTAAATTACCGTCTTCATTTCTAAATTGAAATTACTGTAAACGAAGGTAATGGCAGTCGACATATAGATACTGATAGGTTTTTAAAGACTTTTTTTATATATATATATATATATATATATATATATATATATATATATATATATATATATATATATTTTTATATATATATCGAATAGTCACGGCTCCGGTTATTATATTGGCCAAAGAGGAAATTTACCTTTGGGGCCTATACCATGTCCAGAAAGCCAAAAGAACTAGTAACAATTAACACTTTTAATCGCATTTTATAAATTTTTCAGATTTAACTTGTACTGCTGTCAGTTGGATAATCATTCAACTGAAATTTCCCGCCCATTGAGGCCTCACTGAAGCAAAACGAGTAAGGTGAACGAACATGGCTAACTCACTTCTTAATGCCACCAGTTTGACCAATTTTTGTCAAGTTTTCACGTGGCAAGATACATGGAGGCGCCATAATATGTACTTGTAGACCAGAACTATAACAGTTATATATTGCTCATAAGGAAAAAAGATTGCTTGAAAAGCTTCTCATCTAAATTAATATTCTCTTTGAGATGTCTCTAATTACACTTGAGTAAATGTTTAAGATCAATTCTTAGCCTGAGTTCAAAGTCGTGAGCGAAAACAAAAGTTAAAATAATTTCTATTCAATGAAACAGTTCGTATTCATTTAAAATGCTTCTTTTGCACACGACGATACATTTTTAAAGCTTAAGATGGTTTAAAAACGTAGGACATTTTTTATATGTAAACGAAGGATTAATGTTTTACTTAGAGTATACGATTTGTTAAATGTAGGCCTATACTGCTCTGGCTACTAGATTCTCTTTCCGAGACACGGAAGTACTGATTCCTGTCTTGTAGATTAGCCTAGGCCTATGATCATTTCAAGTTATATATCAACTTGACATTATCTTAGGCCTAGGCTAATCTACAAGACAGGAATCGGTAATTCCGTGTCTCGTAAAGAGAATTGAATAGCCAGAGCAGTATAGGCCTACATTTCGCAAATCCTATACTCCAAGCAAAACAGTAATCCTGCATTTACTTATTAAAAATGTCCCACATTTCTAAACCATCTTAAGCTTTGAAGATGTGTTATCGTGTGCAAAAGAAGCATTTTAAATCAATACGAACTATTTCAGTGAACAGAAATTGTTAAAATTCTTTTGTATTCATTCACGACTTGAACTCAAGCTTAAAACTAATCTTATATATCTGCTCAAGAGTGATTCGAGAAATCTTAAAGAGAATATTAATGTAGATAAGAAGCTTTTAAAGCAATCTTTTTTTCAGTATGAGCAACATATAACAGTTACATTTCTGGTCTACAAGTACATATACTGCACTTCCTTGTATGTTGACACGTGAAAACGTGGCAAAAAGTGGTCCAATTGGTGGCATTCAGAATTGAGTCAGCCTTGTTCGTTTTGCTTTCGTGGGGCGTCAACGGGAGGAAATTCCAGTTGAATGATTATCCAACTGGCAGCAATACAAGTATTTATGCACGACTTGAACTCAAGCTTAGAACTAATCTTATATATCTGCTCAAGTGTGAGTCGAGTAATCTTTAGGAGAATATTAAAATAGATAAGAAGCTTTTGAAGCAATCTATATTTTAGCATGAACGATAACTGTTACAGTTCTCAAGTACGTATATCCACTTCCTTGTATGTTGTTGACGCGTAAAATCTTGGCAAAAAGTGGTCAAATTGGTGGCATTAAGAACTGAGTTAGCCTTGTTCATTCACCTTGGTCGTTTTGCTTTCGTGGGGCGTCAATAGACGAGAAATTCCAGTTGAATGATTACCCAACTGACAGCAATAAATGTTAAATCAGAAAGATTAATAAAACATGATTGCGTTACTGGAGTTATATACCATGTTCTATGAACAAAACTTTCTGTGAATGCTATCGTTGCTGAATTAAACCTAGACCTATATGGATGGCTATCGTGTTGTAGCAAAATCCGGGGCAAAATAGTAATTGTTTTTTTTTTCACGGGTAACGTTTGAATCGAGGAGCATATTTACGAAAAATACCCTTAATTGCATTACTTAATGCGTATACATATACCAAACAAAACAAAAAAAACCTGTTCAAGATACCACATCATCCAACTCGCATTGTCTCAATCCAACTCCGATTATTTTTGGTGACTTGGGGAAAAGATATGTCGAGAGGAAAATGGTTCATATGACGCTATTAAAACAGATGCTCTGTTTTCCCCGTAAGCAGCAAGTTTAATTCTTATTATTAACGTTTATAGAAATTCCAAACAGCTATAAACAAAAAACCATTTCAGTTCATCTAAAAACGAAGCCGTACCGTTCGCTCTGGAACGGTAGGGATAGTCGGGAAATTTCACCAACAAAAACTGTACCTCAGGTGATATTTTTAAGCTTACTCATTGTACAATCCAGAACGTTTGCAACACTGTCCAAAGTGTCAATTTTAAAACTGTCAGTTTAAACTGTCAGACTCTTCTCGGTTTGTTGTGCCAAGCCCAAAGGTCCACCCCAGAACTTATAAACAATTCAACATTAAAGACAATGGACTTAGCTGGCAAAAGCCAGCATAATCTAAACCAACCACCTACACTAAAATGCTACATTCCCACCCAATGAGCTACAATAAATCTACATTACTCACGATTATGAACAAAGGAGCAAAATTAGTATACACAATAACAATTATTCGTCAAGAATAGTAATTATAGCTATCAGCTGATTACTGTCAATGTGAACTACCATTTGCATTTATGAACAGTACATAATTAAACAGCAGTGCTTTCAAATCAAACCCTGCTAATAACAGGTTAAGCTTCACCCAAACCATCTGTACATTTCGCAGTTCTATTTAAAGATTATAAAAGTTCAAGCAATGTAAAAATACATAGAATTTTTTTTAGATTGGTAATAGGTGGGCAATTAGAAATCAAAACCACGAGTTACCTAATTAAAAATAGAAGTAGGCTTTTGAAATAAGGGTGGAGAACATGAAGGAAAAATCACATAAATCAAGAAGACTTTTCGTGTAGTACAGATTGTGATTAATGAAGTTTATGAACACTGAGTTTTAGCTTTCTTCTCTAGACTAACTTAGGCTTAACTTTCATGAATGCTGAACTGCCCTCAATTTTAACTAGGCCTAATCAAGGACGAGATATTAATTGAATTGATATGGAATTTAGGCCAAGCACTGGGACCTATGAGGTCATTCAGCACTAAAATGGAAATTGATGGTAAAAGGTTTGAAAGGTGTAACAGGTGAAAAACTTCGCAGTTGCACTATGAATCAAATGTTAGGAGAAGATGGAAGAAAGAGAATATGAAAGGAGGTACAGTAAAACAAATGAAAGGGGTTGCAGTTAGGGGCTGAAGGCACGCTGCAAAGAACCTTAAGTAATGCCTGCAGTACACTGCATGAGGTGCACTGACGGCTCTACCCCCCTACGAGGGACAAAATATTAATGAAAGGACCTGTCATTGTCTAATAGTAAGATAATCTTAGCATCTGAAGTAGATGAATTAGCCTAACCTGCCAAAGGGCTTCACACCAAAGCCCAAGTTAGATTGCGGCCAGTCCATTGACAAGGTTAGGCTTAAGTTTCAATAGATTTCATCTATTCAAATTTATCATGTTTAACCTTATTCATTTCTGAATTCATAAGCACCAGAAAAACGTTGCTGTTTGCTTCTAAATTCAATGCACAGATACTGTACTGATACACTCAATACAAGTTTTTAAAAAAAAGCTATTCACATATAAACAATCTTTTGTACATTCACTACCACATATTTCAGTTGCATTCTTAACCACCCTGCAAACAGTCTTTCCTAAGGAAAATAAAATTACAAAAGTGTAATAATTCTCAGTAACACTGAGATGCACTGTATATTTCCATGTTAAGAAGATGTATTGCACTTTGGAAAATGCTATATGCCTGAAGAAAAAATGTTTTTAAGGTTTTGAAAATGTTACTTAAATACATAATCATTTTTAAATTCATTAACATGGTAAAGCTCAAATATGCAAAGTATTAGTAGGTCTCACATAACTGAGATGAATGAATTTTATATATGAATTGTTTTATTCCCTGTATTGAGTTTATCCACATTTATGCATTAAGTATATCAGGTAAGCAGCAAATGCTTTCAATATTGTAATTATAAACACTAAAAATTCAAAACACCTTTGAAGATAAACTAGATAGGCTTAAGTGAAAATTTTTAAATAAAGTAAAATAATTGCCTGTTATCATGCATGACATATCAAAGGGTACGATGAATAGGCAACGGAAAAATTTTACTTAGATTTTTAGATTTTTGAAAGACTGATGAATCTTTGCTTCCCTGAACCAATACGGAGTAAAAACAAAAAGTTTAGCTGAGGTAGTGTGTTTATTTCATCATCATTATCTAATCCTTTATGTATGAAAATCCAATTTCTTTTATAGTGTGCTAACAACTTCTTGAGTTCAAAATACCAGAAGCAAATTCATGACTTTCCAAGAGTTGTATCACAAACTTTGAAGCAAATTTATTTATTCATTTTTATTATTCCAGTCAAATCTTCCATACACTGGGACCTCAACTGCCCTTTCTTTAATATGGCCTCTACAAAATTCATTTGCATACAAACAAGAATGTCAAGACATCTTAAACCTGAAGATAGTAAAATTAGTCTCCCGGTGAAAATGTTTTGGTTAAAAGTGAATCTGAAAAGATCTGCTTTTTAGGATTCAGTATTGAAATTAGGATATCACAGGAATACTCAGGAGCCAGGTCAGGACACGGCATCCAAGGTAGGTTAGGTTAAGGTAGGTCTGATTAGGTCATACTCCCTCTGAAATCCCCACTACAGATATTCCTACTATGCCTACAGTAATCCTGACCCCTCACTCTGCATTTGCTCCCGAAAGGTCAATGAAATGTTATCTTTACTGTGGCCTAGGATATTTTACTGTGACCAGCAACCTTTTGGCAGTTTTCACCATACTACCTGGAACAACTGAAGCAGAAGATAATGTTGGTCACAGCAGTGTCTATGATACTGTTTAACTACCTAAGCTTGGCCTAACATTTTAAGATAAGCTTTTTTAGCGAGAATATAAACTTCCAAGAGCCAAAAGTCGTCTGAAATAATCCACAGACCTAGCTGCATCACTCTTTTGGTAATGTTTATGGGATTGTGACACTTCAGTATCCTGGCCTAGTTGGTTTGTTTGTATTTGTCAGAATTGAATACAATTTATTGTACAGTTAATTGTTGCTGTAGGCTACCCTAAACTTATATATATTTATCAGTACTTGTATGTTAAACAATAATAGAAAAAGTTCTGGGATAATCAACATTACATAAAGGAACAAACCTTCCCTGAGTAGACAAAGTTAGTATGGTTAGGCTTATGCCTTTGGTTATAACCTGAGCCTGAGATAGGATGGCTGTAGTATTTAGGCCCATAATAAAGAACGAAAACTAGAAAAATATCCTACCCCTAAGGACTGCATATATAAAAAGATTAGTACGAAAGGTTATCGGATCACGATAAATTTGATTTTAAGTGACTGGGATTTAACTGACTGGCACGACCTCAACGCACTGCTAGCTACGGTGGTTTATAGGAATTGACGCCATTTTTGGCCATTTTGTATTAATAAAGATATATATCCAACCCTATTTGATCATTCTCGAGTAAGGTTTAATCTCGAAAACAAATTGTCTTTCTTTCAAAGGTAAACAAATGCGGCAAATCTACTAAACAGATCAATGTTTGGGCGGCCATCTTTGTTTACGCGTGACGTCACAATACATCAGTAATAAGTCTTTTACTGTTATTATTATTATTATTATTATTATTATTATTATTATTATTATTATTATTATTATTATTATTATTTAAAGGCTATGATTACCCTCACATTAATGTTTAACAATACTGACCAGAATACTTCAGAGAGGACAAATATGCATGCTGAATGAGACACATACAAACACCATTACCTTCTTTTACCATGCACGACAGCTTTTCCGAACTTGACAAATAAGTAGCCATCCACATCTACGAAGATAATAATCCGATGAATCATTTATCACCTGAAATAGAATGAACCATCGGTCAAAATCAGTGTGAATAGTACTACGCCATTCAAGAATCTGCCATCATTGATCATTTGAAGACTACAAGACAAGGTTCCGTGGATTCTTTTTTATTCTTCAAAAATAATGAGACTTGAGAATGTATAAGGAGAGAGAGAGAGAGAGAGAGAGAGAGAGAGAGAGAGAGAGAGAGAGAGAGAGAGAGAGAGAGACAAGCTTTAGCGCGGTCAAAAGAAAGGTAATCCATTTGTCCAAACTGATTGCTCTCTGGTCAGTCAGTGAATAATCACCGACTGTAACTCTCCGCATACGATACCTTCCGTGGGTGCAGCCTTTAAGAAAATTCATTTAGAACCTTCTATAGGTATTCCTGCAGGTACTTATTGCCAGTACAGCTTTGATTGATTGATATCATTGGTTAAAATCAAGTTTAACGATGGCATTTGCGCGCCAGTGCGCAGATCTGCTGCGCATCGAGTTTGGTATGGGAGCTGGAATAGACTTATAATAGTTCAGGGGGAGTCTTCAAGGCAGCAGCTGTCTGTTTCGTCTTACAGGCTGCTCTTTGATCAAGAGCCCGTGCTGGTATCAAGCTGTGAGGAAAGCCTTCAGTTTATATATGTTGAATATATATATATATATATATATATATATATATATATATATATATATATATATATATATATATATATATATATATATATATATATATATATAACAATTATTCTATAACAGAGCAATACATTGAAAGCACACACATCAAAAATAATAGAAATTCTATATATATACTTTTTACTTAAACTTTTTCTTCTCTAGCAGATCAGCAAACGATGAAAAATAAGGACATCTTGGCTTTCTCAAACCTGCTTCTCCTACTCTCCTCATGGATAGGATCAGGGATCTGCATCCAATCCTACACGTTCAAGTGGAGATCCTATGGGCGCTGTGGTCAGCCGTTCCTGGTGAGTGACACGACCTCTCGGGTCAGGTGCGCTGCCGCGTGTTCTTCAGGTGAGGTTTTTGAAATTTTTTTCTTTATAGGCCTAATGCCTCTGCCAAAATTCTCTGGATATGCACTTTTTATGTGACCTGTGTGGGCAACTGCACTTCTTTTGTGGCATATTGTGGGCAACTGTAATTCTTATGTAACTTCCAATGTGATATATGTGTGGGCAACTTCACTTCTTGTGTAACCTATGTGTGGGCAACTGCACTTCTTGTGTGGCCTATTGTGGGCAACCGTACTTCTTATGTAACTTAAATGTGAGCAACTGCACCTCCTATGTGATATATGTGTTGCCAACTGCACTTCTTATGTGACATATGTGTGGTGGAACTGCACTTTTTATGTGACGTGTGGGCAACGGCACTTATGTGACCTATGTTTGGGCAACTTCACTTCTTATGTGATATATGCGTGGGCAATTTCACTTCTTGTGTGACCTATGTTTGGGCAACTTCACTTCTTATGTGACCTGTTTGTGGGCAACTTCACTTCTTATGTGACTTATGTTTGGGCAACTGCACTTCCTATGTGATGTATGTGTGGGCAACTTCACTTCTTATGTGACCTATTTGTGGGCAACTTCACTTCTTATGTGACTTAAGCATAGGACAACTGTTATGCAACATATGTGTGGCCAACTGCACTTATGTGAATTGTGTGTGAACAACTGCACTTCTTATGAGACAGATTTTATACCTGAATAACATTTAAGATTTAACTTAATCTCTCATATATTCACCAACTCAGATCTTTGCGCATTCATCCCAGATGCCAAATGCCTGGCCTTCACCCTGAGGTCGCGGACCGTGCCAACCGCAGCGTGTGAACTGACCCAGCAACTGACTCAGAGTAGTGATTCTGTTGGCAACTGCTTTGTAAAAGGTAAATTGGCTTTTAATTGCTTGGTGCTTTGTAGAATGCAGCTGCTCTGTAAAAGGTAACTTATTTTTTTTTTGCTTTGTAAGATGCAGATGTTCTGGAAAAATAACTTATTGCTTTGTAAAAGGCAGTTGTTCAATAAAAGCTTGGTGCTCTGTAACAGGCCGTTGGTCAGTGAAAGCTTTGTGCTCTGTAAAAGGCTGTTGCTCAAAAAAAGCTTAGTGCTCTGTAAAAGACAATTGCTCAGTGAAAGCTTAATGCCTTGTAAAATTGAAATGCCTTATAATAAGCTGGTTCTTTGTAATGTAAACCATTTTCAAATGCTTGTTGTTTTCCAAAAGGCAACCTGCTTTCTCAGACACAGCTGCTCATTTGGGAAAAGATACAGGAGAGAGAGAGAGAGAGAGAGAGAGAGAGAGAGAGAGAGAGAGAGAGAGAGAGAGACTTTTCTAACTGACTACTTTATTGCGTTGAAAAACACCAACGTCCAGTTTTTATAATTGGGTTATAAAAGTTCTTTAAATTTGCAGAGTCACTGAACGAGAGCCTGACGACCAGCACCAGCGGAACAACAAATGCAACAACAACCACAACAACATCGCCAACAACAACCACAACATCATCGCCAACAACATCACTGTCTGTGTCCTCAACAACAACAACGACTACAACAGCAACCGATTCTTCTTCTTCCTCCTCCTCCTCCTCCTCCTCCTCCACAGAAACAGCAACAGAAACAGCAACAGCAACAGCAACATCAACAACAGCAACAGCAACGACAGCAACATCAACGACAGCAACAACGGAAACCGTCGAAGTGATCACGACCGTCGCCCTCGACGGCGCCACGGGAATCGGAGCCATCGGCTTCGTCTCCGACTCCTTCACCTTCCTGGAAGTCCTCCTGTCGACGTCCCTCGGCTCGCCCCTGACGTCCAACCGCTCGCAGATCGTCAAGAGCGAGGTCCTCAAGGACGCCGGGGCGGAGGCGTGCCCTCTGAGCAGCCAGGTCTTCGTCGGGTACGGCGGCCTCAACACCAAAGACGAGGAGAAGGACGACCAGAGGCTCTATTGCTCCGCGTTGCTCGAGCCGCGCAGGCTGACGAGCAATTGCTCCAAGGTCCAGCTCGGCGCAGGGGAGCATCCGGCCTTCGAGAATGTGGACACTTCCAAGTGGCTGAATTGGCTGGTGTGTCCCGAGGGCGCCATGATGACTGGGGTTAACTGGGACTATTTGACAGGGCAGACTCTCACCAACTACGGTTACAAGGCGGCCACTTGTTGCTTTGCGGAGAGTGGGACTTAAGTCTGGCTTACTGACTTGTCTGTTAAGAAAAACAACTCACTGACTTGTCTGTTATGAAAAACAACTTCCTGGCAGCAATTATGTTGTTATTATTATGCAAGCCAAGCTAACAACAATCTCTTCATTTTCCAACAGAGCACTTTAATATACACATTTTTATTCAATCTATGAGACTAGATAAAATGTCCATTAGGTCTAGGAACAATAACTTTTCAGTCTGACTTACTGACTTGTATGTTGCGAAAAAAAAACTCCTGGCATTAATTACGTTATTATTATACAAAAGCTAATAATTTCTCCATTTTCCAATAAAAAAAAAAACTTAAATTACAATTTTTATCAGTGTATGAGACTAGGTCTAGGAAGCCAATAACCGCTCGACGATTATCTTTTGTTATTCTCTTTTCTTTTGCTTGATTCACAAGAAGACATTCTGAATTATAATTACAATTACTGTTCGATGATTTCCTCTTGTTTTCTTTTATTTTGCCTGTTTCATAAGAAGGCATTTTGAAGAATAAGTATCATTATCATTGTTGATGATGAAGACGAAAAATCCGCCATGCAAATCAATAAAAGTTTTTCCCCACCACAGAATAAATACACTTTTTTCTGTTGTATGGACGTGATACCATTTTAATTATCTCTCTTAATTTTGAGACGAATATTAGAAGTGTATCAACGGCAGATTAATCATCTGAATCCATTAGTCTAGGCTTAAGAAAATTCTCAAAATAGATTTCGGAAAATTAGTTTTGTTCTATTGTCAAGACTGTGTTTCCAGGAAATACTTTGTTGTTGTTTTCTCAACGGTGAGACTACAGAAAAAACATATATATTACGTATCATCACACAGAGATTATAAGCCTAATTCACAATATACGTAATGCACTGCATGCTCGCATTCTTGAACAGGTATTAACACATAATGGTGCAATGGTGTAAGTGTTTGATACGTACAGGTATATCTATGCATTTAAATAAGCGTGCACGCACGCACACTCACTCACTCACACACACACACACAGGAAGTGACATTTTCCCCGCAAAGTCCAAGATATTCATATAAAAAAAAACTAGTAAAAAAAAATTACTGAGGCTCTGAAGGTCATCTAACGTGCAGCCGAGGGCGAAACTCTAGAAGCAGAGAGGTATTTTCCCGGGGAATAATACGCTAAATATAATTTTTCCTACTGTCTGCACGGGAGTAAACCCGCCCGTAACTGGTTCTCTCTCTCTCTCTCTCTCTCTCTCTCTCTCTCTCTCTCTCTCTCTCTCTCTCTCTCTCTCTTGTAACCATCGTCCGGATTCAGTTAGACCTTCACCGATTGTCGTACAGACCGCTCGACCGACACCATGAATTTCCTCGGTGCACCTCTACCTGTTGCATTTTGGGTCGCCCTCTTCTGCGTCTATCTCCTCCCTTCGGAGGCTTCGACGCCCTCCCACGTCTCTCCGCCCGTGTTTCCCCCACCACAGCCTCCTCCCATCACAGCTGTTCCCAATTACTGTCGGCCTTGTCACATCATGAACAGATTCGGAAGGTGCGTCTTCCACCTTCCGAGTTGCCCTTATTATTTTTCTCAAGGGCAGGCTTGAAGGGCCAGACGAAGGGCTTTCCGACGAGGAGTGGTGAGGGAGAAGTGTTTGTGTAACAACTTGGAAAACAACGTGCTTGTGAGAGTGAATTCAATGGTTGTTCTTCTTCTCCGGCCACGACAAGACAGCTAGACCTATACCAGAAACTCAATCAACTATATCCTTTTTATATTTTCACTTGTATATATTTTGTTGAATCGCCATATTAAGAGTGTACTGCCATGACCTTTGACCCTTGAGGTTAATTCATTATTAAAAATCCCTGAAATTAAGAACAGACAAATATTCAATGATTTAAAATTAGTGTTTTCTTATTTAAAGAAAATGAATCTGTGAAGTTAACTACGCCAGAATAAACTGCTCTTTCTTTAATGTAAATGAAGTTTATAGAAAAAAATAAACATGAATGGAAACATTCTTTTTTAATTGCCTTTTAATGCGACTTTACTCTCTCTCTCTCTCTCTCTCTCTCTCTCTCTCTCTCTCTCTCTCCGCAAGACCGCAGATAAAACAGGCGATAAAGTGAGTCGGAGTCGCCCGGCCGGGCCAAGGTTGCCATTCGTACGATAATTATCGTACATGTACGATAATTTGGGCCTTTGTACGATGTACAGCACGATGGCACATGAGGTATCGTAACGCATTTGTACGATAACTCTGCTCCTCCCAGATCATTCAAACTTTATTATCTTTCTCTGGATTGGGTATTACCCAGATTCACTAATATCAATGCCCTTTTTCAGTCAGACAAAGTTGAAAAACTGAATTTGCTCGACAAGAATTGCTTTTCTCATTTATGCAAAGAGAGAGAGTCTGTTGCTAGATCTGATCCGATCTTGGGACTGGAGTTCGAGGTGAACTTGATAAACTAGATTTAAAGGGAAGGAAGCCAATGGTAGATGATTTTTATAAGCGTTGCAAAGAATTCTTGAAAGTAGCCACTTTGGAAATTAGAAAAAGGTGTGACTTTGGAGACAAAGTTATTTCTCGACTAAATTGTCTAATTCCTGAGGATGCACTTTTCAATTCTTTTAGGGAATTAACTCCTTCTTTGTAGCCTCTCATTGCTGGTGGAGCACCATTAATTGTACCTCCTAATGATAAATCACTAATGCAAAACATAGATGATCAATGGAGGATTCTTCCAGCCTTTAAAACTTCCAATCAGTTTTGACAGCAGTGTGTCTGTTGACAAGTTTTGGTCAGATATTTTGAGAAGAGACGAAAATGACTTGCCTGATTTGGCAAAATTTGCTCCTGACGTCCTCAGCTTACCCCATTCAAGTGCCCAGTGTGAGAAGGTTTTCAACAAACTAAATCTTTTCAAAACACAGGCACAGTTAACAGTGCTTTAGTGACTTCTGACTGCACCAAAAGGCAGAATTCCTGCATTCAGTTCAAACCTTCAAAGGAGATGGTTGCTCGAATTAATAATTCACAAGTACTGTATGAAAATGTGAGAAAGATGATGAGTTCGAAGACTAGTGATTTTTTTGTTTTTGGTTTTTTGCAAATGAATTACTTTGCGTGTACTGCATGACTGAGTATTTTTGTCTTGTTCAGTGTTCATGCACTTAACATTTTCCTTCCCAGTGTGTGTGTGAAGACTGCATCAAATTAATGTTCATACCTAATACTTCCCTCCCTTTTTTTATTGCAATTTTTGTATCTTTTATTTTAAATTTTTGGGTAATTGTATTGTCTTCAATAATATTTTGTATTCAGGAGTGGAAATTAATTATATAATGTGTTGTTTTGAATAAATTAAGAAGATCCCATGAATGAATTACTGCTATATTCTTCCTTCTAGCTTTGCATAGGCTTCGTCTTGAAGTATTTATTATTTTAATTACAAGAACTTTTCAGGTGCAGCTTTTATGCAATAAATTTATTGGGAATCATCATGGTAAGTACAATAGTAAGGCCTAAATTAGCACTGGAAAATGTTTCATACCTCTCTCCTGTATAACATATATCAGTAGGGAAGTGTATGATAATTATATCAAACGACAGTTTTAAGGCCTGAGTACGATAATTCCACTAGAAAAATATGGCAACCTGCAACAAACGTCCGGATTCAGCCGGACCGTACCCCGAGTGTCGTACAGAACGCTTGACCGCTGCCATGAAGTTCATCGGTCCATCTCTAACTGTTGCATTGTGGGTCGCTCTCTTCTGCGTCTTCCCTCTCCGCCCGGAGGCTTCGACGCCCTTCCGCGTCTCTCCGCCTGTGTACCCTCCACCACTGCCTCCTCCGAATGTCCGTCCGCCCAGAACCGACATAGGCCCCGTCACAATCGTTCCCGATCACTGCCGGGCCTGTCACATCAGGGACAACTCCGGAAGGTGCGTCTTCCACCCTCCGAGTTGCCCTTCTTTTATTCTCTAAGGGCGGCCTTGAAGGACCAAACGAAGGGCTCTCCGACGAGGAAGAAGTGTTGACGTAACAACCTGAAAAAGAACGTGCTTGTGAGAGTGAATTCAGAGTGAATCCAGTGGCTGTTCTTCTTCTCCGGCGAAGAGAAGACAGATAGACCTATACCAGAAACTCTACTCTATTTTTTATGTTTTCCTTTGTGTTTATTTTTGCTGAATCGCCATATTAAGAGTGTACTGCCATGACCTTTGACCCTTGAGGTTAATTCACTATTAAAAATCACTGAAATTAAGAACAAACAAATATTCAGTCATTTAAAATTAGTTTTTTTTTCTTAACTACGCCAGAATAAATTGCTTTTTCTTTAATGTAAATGAAGTTTATCGAAAAAAAATAAACACGAATGGAAATAAATTCTTTTTTTGATAGCCCTTTTAATGCGGCTTTACTTTTGAACTCTCTCTCTCTCTCTCTCTCTCTCTCTCTCTCTCTCTCTCTCTCTCCTCAAGACCGCAGAGCGCAGATAAAACGGGCGACAAACGTCCGGATTCAGCCAGACCGTCCCCGACTGTCGAACAGACCGCTCGACCACCGCCATGAAGTTCCTCGGTCCATCTTTAGCTGTTGCATTGTGGGTCGCTCTCTTCTGCGTCTATACCCTCCCTTCGGAGGCTTCGACGCCCTCCCACGTCTCACCGCCTGTGTACCCCCTACCACAGCCTCCTCCGAATGTTCGGCCTCCTGACATCATCGTGTACCCCGAAACAGTCGTTCCCAATTACTGTCGGTCTTGTCACATCATGAACAAATTCGGAAAGTGCGTCTTCCACCCTCCGAGTTGCCCTTCTTTTTTACTCAGGGGCGGCCTTGAGGGACCAAACGAAGGGCTTTCCGACGAGGAGTGGTGAGGGAGAAGTGGTTACGTAGCAACTTGAAAACCAACGTGCTTGTGAGACTGTGGATGAAGGAGTTGTCGTTCTCCTCCGGCGAGGAGGAGACAGCTAGACCCATACCAGAAACTCTAAAATATATTTTTTATATTTTTAATTGTTCATTTTTGTTGAGTCTCCACATTAAGAGTGTACTGTCATGACCTTTGACCCGTGGGGTTAATTTACTAATAAAATCACTAAAATGTTAAATGTGAAATTGACTATCCCAGAATAAATTGCTTTTTCTTTAATGTAAATGAAGTTTATCGAAAAAAATAAACATGAATGGAAATATATTCTTTTTTTTTTAAATTGCCCTCTCAATGCGGCTTTAATTTTGAACTCTCTCTCTCTCTCTCTCTCTCTCTCTCTCTCTCTCTCTCTCTCTCTCTCCTCAAGACCGCAGAGCGCAGATAAAACGGGCGACAAACGTCCGGATTCAGCCAGACCGTCCCCGACTGTCGAACAGACCGCTCGACCACCGCCATGAAGTTCCTCGGTCCATCTTTAGCTGTTGCATTGTGGGTCGCTCTCTTCTGCGTCTATACCCTCCCTTCGGAGGCTTCGACGCCCTCCCACGTCTCACCGCCTGTGAACCCCCTACCACAGCCTCCTCCGAATGTTCGGCCTCCTGACATCAACGTGTACCCCGAAATAGCCGTTCCCAATTACTGTCGGGCTTGTCACATCATGAACAAATTCGGAAAGTGCGTCTTCCACCCTCCGAGTTGCCCTTCTTTTTTACTCAGGGGCGGCCTTGAGGGACCAAACGAAGGGCTTTCCGACGAGGACCGGTGAGGGAGAAGTGGTTACGTAGCAACTTGAAAACCAACGTGCTTGTGAGACTACGGATTAAGGAGTTGTCGTTCTCCTCCGGCGAGGAGGAGACAGCTAGACCCATACCAGAAACTCTAAAATATATTTTTTATATTTTTAATTGTTCATTTTTGTTGAGTCTCCATATTAAGAGTGTACTGTCATGACCTTTGACCCGTGGGGTTAATTTACTAATAAAATCACTAAAATGTTAACTGTGAAATTGACTATCCCAGAATAAATTGCTTTTTCTTTAATGTAAATGAAGTTTATCGAAAAAAATAAACATGAATGGAAATATATTCTTTTTTTTAAAATTGCCCTCTCAATGCGGCTTTAATTTTGAACTCTCTATCTCTCCCCCCCTCTCTCTCTCTCTCTCTCTCTCTCTCTCTCTCTCTCTCTCTCTCTCTCTCTCTCTCCTCAAGACCGCAGATAAAACAGGCGACAACGTCCGGAAAACGTTTTGCCATTAATAAAAACTAATTAAAATTATAACTCCGTTTCATTAACCACATTACACATATTTAATATATTTAAAAATACTAATATTTCTTTAAAAAACGAGCCATTTTCACTATAATAGTCTCGAGTGTTTACGCGCCACCATAAGATCATACGATAGAAGTCAATTAAGAGGAAGCGGTTGTGGCAACAGCAGATCATATGACGGAGCCCAGACGTGATGTCCTACATTCTTTAGGTCCAGCAACCTTCAATTTGCCTTCGGAATTATATATATAGTTAGTAAAGCTTGGTTAATTTGTGAATTAACCTTAGGGTGAAGACTGACTTACATTATTGTAAACTTAGTCATATTTAATGAGGTTTTTTTTTTTTTTTTTTTTACAAAACAACTGCAAATCTGTATTAGGCAATTGCATTAGTTGAAGTGATTCAACTGATTATAACACTGCTTGGCAACTCTTCACCACTCGGTGCGTAGTTTCTCGGTGATGTGCGGACTTTGCGGCAACCCTGTTAACCGGTGTTCAACCAGACCGTCCCCGACTGTCGTACAGATCTCTCGACCGCCGCCATGAACTTCCTCGGTGCATCTCTAGCCGTTGCATTGTGGGTCGCTGTCTTCTGCGTCTATCCCCTCCCTTCGGAGGCTTCGACGCCCTTCCACGTCTCTCCACCTGTGTACCCTCCACCACGACCTCCTGGCACCAACATGTACCCCGTGACAGCCGTTCCCAATTACTGCCGGGCCTGTCACATCAAGAACAGATTCGGAAGGTGCGTCTTCCGCCCTTGGAGTTGCCCTTATAATTTCTCTCAAGGGCAGGCTTGAAGGGCTTCCCGACGAGGAGTGGTGAGGAAGAAGTGTTTACGTAACAGCTTGAAAAACAACGTGCTTGTGAGAGTGAATTCAATGGTTGTTCTTCCTCTCCGGCGAAGAGAAGACTGCTAGACCTATACCAGAAACTCAACTATATTTTTTTTTATTTTCATGTGTGTTTATAATTGTTGAATCGCATGTTAAGACTGTATTGTCATGACCTTTGGCCCGTGAAGTTAATTCACTTTTTAAAATCACTGAAATTAAGAACAAACAAATATTCAATAATTTAGAATTACTGTTTTCTTAAAGAAAATGAATCTGCGAAGTTAACTACGCCAGAATAAAAGAAACATGAATGGAAATATATTCTTTTTTTAATTGCCCTGTTAATGCGGCTTTACTTTTGAACTCTCTCTCTCTCTCTCTCTCTCTCTCTCTCTCTCTCTCTCTCTCTCTCTCTCTCTCTCTCTCCTCAAGACCGCAGAGCGCAGATAAAACGGGCGACAAACGTCCGGATTCAGCCAGAGCGCTCGACCACCGCCATGAAGTTCTTCGGTCCATCTTTAGCTGCTTTATTGTGGGTAGCTCTCTTCTGCGTCTATCCCCTCCCTTCGGAGGCTTCGACGCCCTCCCACGTCTCTCCGCCTGTGTACCCCCTACCACAGCCTCCTCCGAATGTCCGGCCACCTGGCACCATCGTGTACCCCGTCACAGCCGTTCCCAATTATTGTCGGTCTTGTCACATCATGAACAGATCCGGAAGGTGCGTCTTCCACCCTCCGAGTTGCCCTTCATTTTTACTCAGGGTCGGCCTTGAAGGACCAAACGAAGGGCTTTCCGACGAGGAGTGGTGAGGGAGAAGCGGTTACGTAACAACTTGAAAACCAACGTGCTTGTGAGACTATGGATTAGGGAGTTGCTCTTCTTCTCCTCCTGCAAAGAGAAGACAGCTAGACCCATACCTCCAACTCAAGAATATTTTTTTTTTATATTTTTGTTTATTTTTGTTGAATCTCCATATTAAGAGTGTATTGTCATGAACTTTGACCCGTGAAGTTAATTCACTTTTTAAAATCGCTGAAATTAAGAACAAACAAATATTCAATGATTTAAAATTAGTGTTTTCTTAAAGAAAATTAATTTCTGAAGTTAACTACGCCAGAACAAATTGCTTTTAGTCTAATGTGAATGTTTATAAAAAAAATAAACATGTATGGAAATACATTCTTTTTTTAATTAACCTTTTAATGCAGCTTTACTTTTGATCTCTCTCTCTCTCTCTCTCTCTCTCTCTCTCTCTCTCTCTCTCTCTCTCTCTCCCCTAAATCTAGATGATATTTTTGCTCTGACCTTCGGATAGGTGAGGAAAATAAGGAAGAACAAAGGCCTTTTATGCAATGATACGTAATCTACCTGGCCTTTTACGCATTGATATTTTATCTACCTAGCCTTTTATGTATTGATATACGATCTACCTGACCTTTTACGCATTGATACGCGGTCTACCTGATCTTTTACACATCGATATATGATCTACCTAGCCTTTTACGCATTGATATACGATCTACCTGGCCTTTTGCGCGTTGATATGCGATCTACCCAGCCTTTTACGCATTGATATGCAAAGTACCTGGCTTTTTACCCATTGATATGCGATCTACCTGGCCTTTTACGCATTGATGTGCGATCTACCTGGCCTGTTACGCATTGATGCGCTATCTACCTGGCCTTTTACACATCGATATGCGGTCTACCTGGCCTTTTATGCATTGATGTGCGATCTGCCAGGCCTTTTAGACAAATGTTTTCAAAGATATTAACCTCTCTGCGGACTCAAGATAAAAAAAGATTCAAAACCGTAAAAAGACAATATCATTTCCCTCATAACAGCTCTTGTATCATAATTTATACCACGAGAAAAAGAAAAAAGCTCCTGCGGGATCAAGATTGCCTCGGGTTTGTGACCTTGGGGGTTTCCTGCAGGGAATGAAGCTGAGCTTCTGTTTTTTCCAGTATCCGATAACGGCTCTCTCTCTCTCTCTCACTCTCTCTCTCTCTCTCCATAAAAGCTGAAAAGCAGAGAGAATCGTCTCGATACCGTCAGATCTTCCCCGACCGTCGCAACGAGAACTCGACCACAATGAACTCCTTCTCCAGGCCGCCTCCGACGGTTGCATTTTGGCTCGGCGTCCTATTTGTCTTCCTCCTTCTCCGCCCGGAGGCTTCGACGCCTTACTACATCTCTCCAACTCAGCACCCGTGGCCTGGAAAGCCTACACAACGCCCTCCTGTCGTTCCTTTCTTTCCGGATATAAGTCGACCCTCAGGTTGCCGCCCCTGTCACATCTTGAATGCATTTGGAGATTGCGTCTTCCACCTGCCGAATTGCTCTGGCTTCAGTTCACAGGGGAATCATAATTACCATCTGTGAGGGGTTAGATGAAGTGCTTATGGTGCAGGGCGTCAATATGAATGAACTGGAGCTGGGAGGTTCGAGTGTCCTTCGGAGGAGCGGAAGAAAGTGACGTGAAGTAGTGCTAGGCCTAGTGCCGAAGAGGAGAGCCGACCTGAGGACGATTATTAGTTAAAGATAATAATTGAATTTTATCCAATTTATAGAAAATGAAGATCACATTTATTTCATATTATAATTCCTTAACTGTAATTTAGCGTCAGTCAATTATTAAAAAAATCAACAGAATTACGAATAGGCAACTGTCTAACTCCGAGAAACTCTGATTAAATTGAAGTTATTGTAACTGTGCTGACTGAAATATTATTTTTCCTTGCAACAAATGCTGCTATTTTTCATTTATTCTATTCGTTCATAATCATACAGTTACACACACACAGAGAGAGTGAGAGAGAGAGAGAGAGAGAGAGAGAGAGAGATTCTGGGAAGAAATGAAAGCCACATCTGCTCTATAAACGTTCCTTCGACTTATGTGACATCAGCCTAGAACTGACTTGTGTGTATGACTCAGGATGGCGCCCCTGATGTTTCCGCTGTAAGTAGTAATAAGATTTAGCCAACCTTGTGCTGGCACGGGCTCTTGCTCTTCAGCAGCCCGCAAATGTTCCCGCTGTCAGACAGGCAGAGATGACCGATACGATAAAAACGATCAACGTCGACAACGGCGCCATCTTCATATCGGTCTAAAGCAAGGCGCCTTGTTCTGTAGGACTGTCAGCTCAGCGTCTCCTGTTGCTGTTGGTTCAACCCTGGTTTTGTTGTTCCTTGGGAAACAAAAAAGAAAATTGTTACATTGTCTTTTTCAAGAACATGATTCCTGTAAGCAGGTTATACTTAGCCACGAGCAATGTTGTATATTCACGTAATCCAGTACAACACCGTGGGCAGCAATGCTCCTAAGAATGTTGGTGCCACGCTCACTCCGGGGAGACTGCTCAAACTCAATGTCTCCCGCCTTAAACACATTTTGGCGGGAATGTAAGTAATACTTCTTATATATGCGACATGTGGAAACATCCTACAATTCCAAAGAATATTTTGGTATAAATATGAACACCGATGATGAAGTGAAACTGAATTGTTCTCTAATAATTGACTTTTAATTTTACAACTGTCCATTTCGATAGGTTCAATCTGCTTTTACTGTTTTTCTTTTTTTTTTTCCTGCTGTTGCTTTTCTTAATGCATGCGTCGAAAGCATTGTCACTCATTTTCCTTATTTTTTTTTTCAATTCATGCTCATCAGGTCAGGGAACAGTCATAAATTTTGGACACATTGTTAATTTTCTAAGTTGTTCTTCCAAGGGAAAATTATGATAGTTTGCTTATAAACATCTCCCTAGCACGTTCATACTGAGCGTATAAAGAATTCATAACAGTTTCCCAGAAGCGTTTTTCTGTCCGCCCTCAGATCTTAAAAACTGCTGAGGCTAGAGGGCTGCAAATTGGTATGTTGATCATCCACACTCCCATCATCAAACATACCAAATTGCAGTCCTTTAGCCTCGTTAGATTTGATTTTATTCAAGGTTAAAGTTAGCCATGATCGTGCGTCTAGCACCGCTATAGGTGCCAACAACATAGGCCACCACCGGACTGTGGCTGAAAGTTTCGTTGGGATGCGACTGAGAGTTTCATGGGTCGTGGCTGAAAGTTTCATGCAGCATTATACGCTGTACAGAAAACTCGATTGCGCCAAAGAAACTTTGGTGCCTTTTTTTTTGTTTACTACTACTACTGATAATAATAATAATAATAATAATAATAATAATAATAATAATAATAATAACCTCTCTGCTGAGTGCAAGATGAAAAAAAATTAAAACCGTACAATAAGACAATGTCATTTAACTCATAACAACTTTTGTATTATAATTCATACAATAAAAAAAAGAAAAAAAAAAGCACTCGCTGGAACAAGATTGCCTCGGGTGTGTGACTTTGGGGGTTTCCCAGGGGTGAAGCTGAGACTTGTTCTTTCCTAGTATCCGAAGACGGCCTTCGCAGCCCCCCGCCCCCTTTCCCTCAATCTCCACCCCCTCTCTCTCTCTCTCTCTCTCTCTCTCCATAAAAGCTGAACAGCAGAAAGAATCGTCTCGATGCCGTCAGATCTTCCCCGACCGTCGCAACGAGAACTCGATCGCAATGAACCCCTTCTCCAGGCCGCCTCCGACGGTTGCATTTTGGCTCGGCGTCCTATTTGTCTTCCTCCTTCTCCGCCCGGAGGCTTCGACGCCCTACCACATCTCTCCAATTCACTACCCGTGGCCTGGAACGCAGACACAACGCCCTTCTATCCCTCCTCCCGTTCCGAGTATAGTTCGACCACCACTTTGCCAACCCTGTCACATCTTGAATGCATTTGGAAATTGCGTCTTCCACCCGCCGAGTTGTCCTGCCTTCAGTGCTGAGTGAAGTGCTTATGGTGCAGGGCGTCAACGTGAATGAACTGGAGCTGGGAGGCTGGAGTGTCCTTCGGAGGAGCGGAAGAAAGTGGCGTGAAGTAGTGCTAGGCCTAGTGCCGAAGAGGAGAGCCGACCTAAGGACGATTATTAGTTAAAGATAATAATTGAATTTTATCCAATTTATTGAAGATGAAGATCGCATTTATTTCCTATTATAATTTCTTAACTGTAGTTTAGCGTCAGTCAATTATTAAAAAACAATCATCAGAATTACGAAACTCTAACTAAATTGAAATTATACTTGTAACTGTGCTGATTGAATTATAACTTTTCCTTGCAACGAATGCTGCTATTTTTCATTTATTTTATTCGTTCCTAGTCATGCAGTTACACACACACACACACACACACACACACACACAGAGAGAGAGAGAGAGAGAGAGAGAGAGAGAGAGAGAGAGAGAGAGAGAGATTTACATTCACCCAACATGCGTGACATCAACCCAGAAGTGATTTGTGTTTGACACAGGACGGAACCACTGATACTGTTCCAGTGTGCGTGCAGGCGTATGTGTGTGTGTGTGAGTGCGTTTGCGTGTGTATGTGGCTACAAGCTTGTGCAATTCAAAGTGCACCGCCAGTTTATAATTCTTTGGACCCTAAACAAGGCGTTTACAATTTACCAAAACGTTTTAGTCTAAAGAGAGAACATCGTCCACTTGCATTGCAGTTGAATGCCTCCCACGGTTGCCAGCAAGGGATTTAAAGGTGTTGCTGATAGTGAAGATGAAGAAATATCCAGCAATTTTAAACAGTAATAACATACATAATGTTACTTAGAGAGAAACAACACACGACGGTAAAAAATAAAATAGGCCTAAGTGCACAAACGTATTTTTTTACGGTTTTGAATGATAAATGGGCCTTCCATTAACACCAGTCAGATTTCTATAGATAAGCCTGTTTACGACTGTATATGATTCATAACGAACAATGTTTAGCTTTAATGGTCAGTCGGGTGCTCCCGCTGTCAGACAGGGAGAGATGACAGATACAATAATAACGACCAACGTCGACTGCGACGCCATCTCCATATCGGTCTAAAGCTAGGCGCCTTGTTCTGTAGGACTGTCAGAGTCTCCTATTGCTGTTGGTTCAACCCTGGTTTTGGTATGCCTTGGATAAAAAAAAAACAAAAAAAAACCGGTCCGTTGTCTCTTTGAAGAACATAATTCCAAAGAATATATCAACATGAATATGAATACTGATGATGAAGTGAAACAGAATTGGTCTCTGATCATTGACATCTATTGTTACAACTGTCCATTTCGATAGGTTCAATCTGCTTTCACTGTTTTTTTTTTTTTTTTTCCTGCTGTTGCTTTTCTTAATGCATGCGTCGAAAGCATTGTCACTCAGTTTCCTCTCCTTTTTTCAATTCATGCACATCAAGTCAGGAACAGACATAAATTGGTGCTACTTTGGCTTGCTATCTGTTGTCCCCTTCAGAGGTGCTAGTACCCAACGCGGCTGAAGCTCCTTATAACGCTGTGTTTAGTACTAGCCCCTCGGATAGGTGACGCTCAGATAACAAGTCAAAGAAGCACCCACGAATTTTATGTACGCTGTTAAATTTCTAAGTTGTTTTTTCAAGGGAAAATTGTGATCATTTGCATATGCACATCTCCCTAGCACGCCCATATACGTCTCTCGAGCCTTCTTAATAATAAAAAAAAAACTGCGCGTAAAAAGAATCCATAACTGTTTTCTAAGTGTAATTTTGTGCTTACTAATAATAATAATAATAATAATAATAATAATAATAATAATAATAATAATAATAATAATAATCGCTCAATTTTCAGCCAACCAAACAACCTTTTATGAACTGATTGTGATCTACCTCGCCTTTTAGACTAATGTTTTCAAAGATATTAACCCCTCTGTCGACTCAAGATGAAAAAAGATTCAAACCCGTAAAAAAAGACGATGCCATTTCTCTCAGAGCAACTCTTCTATCATAATTTATACCACGAGAAAAAGAAAAAAGCACCTGCGGGATCAAGATTGCCTCGGGTTTGTGACCTTGGGGGTTTCCTGCAGGAATGAAGCTGAGCTTCTGTTTTTTCCAGTATCCGATAACGGCTCTCTCTCCCTCTCTCTCTCTCTCTCTCTCTCATAAAAGCTGAAAAGCAGAAAGAATCGTCTCGAAACCGTCAGATCTTCCCCGACCGTCGCAACGAGAACTCGACCACAATGAACTCCTTCTCCAGGCCGCCTCCGACGGTTGCATTTTGGCTCGGCGTCCTATTTGTCTTCCTCCTTCTCCGCCCGGAGGCTTCGACGCCTTACTACATCTCTCCAACTCACTACCCGTGGCCTGGAACGCAGACACAACGCCCTTCTGCCATTCCTATCACTCCGGGTATAATTCCACCAACAGGTTGCCGCCCTGTCACATCTTGAATGCATTTGGAAATTGCGTCTTCCACCCGCCGAGTTGTCCTGGCTTCAGGGGTTAGGTGAAGTGCTTATGGTGCAGGGCGTCAATATGACTGAACTGGAGCTGGGAGGTTCGAGTGTCCTTCGGAGGAGCGGAAGAAAGTGACGTGAAGTAGTGCTAGGCCTAGTGCCGAAGAGGAGAGCCGACCTAAGGACGATTATTAGTTAAAGATAATAATTGAATTTTATCCAATTTATAGAAAATGAAGATCACATTTATTTCCTATTATAATTTCTTAACTGTAATTTAGCGTCAGTAAGTTATCAAAAAACAATCATCAGAATTACGAATAGGCAACTGTTTAATTCCGGGAAACTCTGATTAAATTGAAATTATACTTGTAACTGTGCTGATTGAATTATAACTTTTCCTTGCAACGAATGCTGCTATTTTTCATTTATTTTATTCGTTCCTAGTCATGCAGTTACAGAGAGAGAGAGAGAGAGAGAGAGAGAGAGAGAGAGAGAGAGAGAGAGAGAGAGAGAGAGAGATTTACACTCACCCAACATGCGTGACATCGACCCAGAAGTGATTTGTGTTTGACACAGGACGGAGCCACTGATATTGTTCCAATGTGCGTGCAGGTGTATGTGTGTGTGTGTGTGTGTGAGTGCGTTTGCGTGTGTATGTGGCTACAAGCTTGTGCAATTCAAAGTGCACCGCCAGTTTATAGTTCTTTGGACCCTAAACAAGACGTTTACAATTTACCAAAACGTTTTAGTCTAAAGAAAGACCATAGTCCACTTGCATTGCAGTTGAATGTCTCCTATGGTTGCCAGCAAGGGATTTAAAGGTGTTGGGGATGATTAAGACAAAGAAATATCCAGAAATTTTAAGCAGTAATAACATAAGGTAATGTTACTTAGAGAGAAACAACACACGACGGTAAAAGATAAAATAGGCCTAAGTGCACAAACGTACTTTTTTACGGTTTTGAATCACAAATAGGCCTTCCATTAACACCACTCAGATTTCTATAGATAAGCCTGTTTACGACTGTATATGATTCATAACTAATAATGTTCGGCTGTAATGGTCAGTCGGGTGTTCCCGCTGTCAGACAGGGAGAGATGACAGATACAATAATAACGACCAACGTCGACAGCGACGCCATCTTCATATCGGTCTAAAGCGAGGCGCCTTGTTCTGTAGGACTGTCAGCGTCTCCTGTTGCTGTTGGTTCAACCCTGGTTTTGGTGTGCCTTGGGAGACAAAAAAAAAAAAAACTGGTCAGTTGTCTCTTTGAAGAACATAATTCCAAAGAATATATCAATATGAATATGAATACTGATGATGAAGTGAAACAGAATTGGTCTCTGATCATTGACATCTATTGTTACAACTGTCCATTTCGATAGGTTCAATCTGCTTTCACTGTTTTTTTTTTTTCTGCTGTTGCTTTTCTTAATGCATGCGTCGAAAGCATTGTCACTCAGTTTCCTCTCTTTTTTTCAATTCATGCACATCAAGTCAGGGAACAGACATAAATTGGTGCTACTTTGGCTTGCTATCTGTGCGTCCCCTACTCAGAGGTGCTAGTACCCAACGCGGCTGAAGCTCCTTAGGACGCCGTGTTTAGTACTAGCCCCTCGGATAGGTGACGCTCAGATAACAAGCCAAAGAAGCACCCACGAATTTTATGTACGCTGTTAAATTTCTAAGTTGTTTTTTCATGGGGAAATTGTGATAATTTGCATATGCACATCTCCCTAGCACGCCCATATACGTCTCTCGAGCCTTCTTAATAATGGAAAAAACTGCGTGTAAAAGAATCCATAACTGTTTTCTAAGTGTAATTTTGTGTTTACTAATACTATTACTACTACTACTACTACTAATAATAATAATAATAATAATAATAATAATAATAATAATAATAATAATAATAATAATAATAATAATAATAATAATCACTCAATTTTCTTTCAGCCAAACAACCTTTTACGTTTTGACATACGATCTACCCGGCCTTTCAGACTAACGTATTCAATCAAAAGTAAAAACCTCTGCTGAGCACAACATAAAAAAAAAATCAAACTCATAATAAGACGATGATATCATTTATCTCATAAAAACTTTTGTATCGTAATTTATGTAATAAAAAAGAAGAGAAGAAAGCGCTTGCGAAAACAGGATTGCCTCGGTTGCGGATGGGTTACTGACCTTGTGTAACCTTGGGGGTTTCTTAGGGGAAGAAGCTGAAGCTTCTGTGTTTTCCCTTCACCCGAAGCCGGTTCTCTCTCTCTCTCTCTCTCTCTCTCTCTCTCTCTCTCTCTCTCTCTCTCTCTCTCCGTAACCTCGGATGAATAGAAAGAATCGTCTCGATACCGTCAGATCTTCTCCGACCGTCGCAACGAGAACTCGACCGCAATGAACTTCTTCCCCAGGCCGCTCCGACGGTTGCATTTTGGCTCGGTGTCCTATTTGTCTTCCTCCTTCTCCGCCCGGAGGCTTCGACGCCCTACGACATCTTTCCAGTTCACTACCCGTGGCCTGTAACGCCCGTGCAACGCCCTTCTATCCTTCCTGACATACCGGATATAAGTCGAACCACAGGTTGCCTCGACTGTCACATCAGGAATGCAACGGGAGATTGCACCTTCCACCCGCCGAGTTGTCCTGGCTTGGGGTAACACTTGAATCATAATTACCATCTGTGAGGGGTTAGATGAAGTGCTTATGGTGCAGGGCGTCAATATGAATGAATTGGAGCTGGGAAGTTTGAGTGTCCTTCGGAGGAGCGGAAGAAAGTGACGAGAAGTAGTGCTAGGCCTAGTGCCGAAGAGGAGAGCCGACCTAAAGACTGTTATTAGTTAAAGATAATAATTGAATTTTATCCAGTTTATAGAAAATGAAGTTTACGTTTATTCCCTACTATAATTCCTTAACTGTAATTTAGCTTCAGTCAGTTATTAAAAAAAAATTCATCAGAATCACGAATAGGCAACTGTCTAATTCCGAGAAACTCTGATTAAACCGAAATTATAATTGCAACTGTGCTGACTGAACCATAATTTTTCCTTGCAACGAATGCTGCTATTTTTCATTTATTTTATTCGTTCATAACCATACAGTTACAGAGAGAGAGAGAGAGAGAGAGAGAGAGAGAGAGAGAGAGAGAGAGAGAGAGATTCTGGGAAGAAATGAAAGCCACATCTGCTCTATTAAACATTCGTTCGACTTACGTGACATCAGCCTAGAACTGACTTGTGTGTATGACTCAGGATGGCGCCCCTGATGTTTCCGCTGTAGTAGTAATGAGATTCAGCCAGCCTTGTGCTGGCACGGGCTCTTGCTCTTCAGCAGCCCGCAAATGTTCCCGCTGTCAGACAGGTAGAGATGACCGATACGATAAAAATGATCAACGCCAACAGCGGCGCCATTTTCACATCGGTCTAAAGCGAGGCGCCTTGTTCTGTAGGACTGTCAGAGCCTGCTGTTGCTGTTGCTGTTGCTGCTCAGTCCTTGTTTTGGTGTGTCTTGGGTAAAAAAAAAAAAAAAAAAACCGGTCCGTTGTCTTTTTGAAGAACATGATTCCAAAGAATATGTCAATATAAATACGAATACTGATTAAGTGAAACTGAATTGGTCTCTGATCATTGACATCTATTGTTACAGCTGTCCATTTCGACAGGTTCAGTCTGGTTTTACTGTTTTTTTTTTTTTTTTTGTTGCTTTTCATAATGCATGCGTCAAAAGCATTGTCACTCATTTTCCTCTCTTTTTTTTTTATTCATGCACATCAGGTCAGGGAACATATATAAATTTCAGACACACTAGTAATTTTCTAAGTTGTTCTTCCAGGGAAAATTATGATAGTTTGCTTATAAACATCTCCCTAGCACGTTCATACTGAGCGTATAAAGAATTCATAACAGTTTTCCTGAGACGTTTTTCTGTCCGCCCTCAGGTCTTAAAAACTGCTGAGGCTAGAGAGCTGCAAATTGGTGTGTTGATCATCCACACTCCAGTCATCAAGCATACCAAACTGCAGCCCTTTAGCCTCAGTAGTTTTGATTTTATTTAAGGTTAAAGTTAGCCATGATCGTGCGTCTGGCACCGTTATAGGTGCCAACAACATAGACCACCACCAGACCGTGGCTGAAAGTTTCATGGGCCGCGGCTAAGAGTTTTATGGGTCGTGGCTGAAAGTTTCATGCAGCGTTATACGCTGTACAGAAAACTCGACTGCGCCAAAGAAACTTCGGTGTCTTTTTTTACTTTTTTTTGTTTCTACTACTACTACTACTACTTATAATAATAATAATAATAATAATAATAATAATAATAATAATAATAATAATAATAATAATAATCACTCAATTTTCTTTCAGCCAAATAACCTTTTACGCATTGATATGTGATCTACCTGACCTTTCATACTTTAGCATGCAAGCTACCCGGTATATTAGACTACCGTATTCAAAAATAACAACCTCTCTCTCCTGAGCAGAAGATAAAAAAAAAAAACTTTTGTATGATTCAAACAATAAAAAAAGAGAAGAATGCAGCCGCGTGAACAAGATTGCCTCGGGTGTGTGTGACCTTGGGGCCTTCCCAAGAGATGAAGCTGAGACTTCTGCTTTTTCCCCAGCACCCGAAGCCGGTTGTCTCTCTCTCTCTCTCTCTCTCTCTCTCTCTCATAACCACAGATAAATAGAAAGAGTCATCTCGATTCCGTCAGATCTCCTCCGACCGCCGCAACGAGAACTCGACCGCAATGAACTTGTTCTCCAGGCCGCTTCCGAAGGTTACATTTTGGCTGGGCGTCCTCTGTGTCGTCCTCCTTCTCCACCCGGAGGCTTCGACGCCCTACTACGTCCCTCCAACTCACTACCCGTGGCCTGGAACGCCTGTACAAGGCCCTTCTGACCGTCCGCTTCCTGCACAAGGCCCTTCTGACCGTCCGCTTCCTGCACAAGGCCCTCCTGACCGCCCGCTTCCTGCACAAGGCCCTTATGACCGTCCGCTTCCTGCACAAGGCCCTTATGACCGTCCGCTTCCTGCACAAGGCCCTCCTGACCGTCCGCTTCCGAGCAAGAAGCCGAGTATGGGCGAGAACATCAGTGGGTTTGGTATAGCTCAACCGGAAGGTTGCCGTCCCTGTCACTTCAAGAATAGACAGGGAAGGTGCATCTTCAACCAGGCGAGTTGTCCTGTCAGGTCACAAGGGAATCATAATTTCCATCCGTGAGGGGTTAGGTGAAGTGCTTATGGTGCAGGGCGTCGATGTAAATCAACTGGAGCTCGGAGATTTGTGTGTCCCTCGGAGGAGCAGAAAAAAGTGAAGTAGTGCTAGGCCTAGTGCCGAAGAGGAGAGCCGACCTAAAGACTACCACTATTGATTAAGGCTTATTTCTAAATTTTATATAGCACAAAAAACTGAAGATTACATCTCCTCTTGTTGTAATTCCTTAACTGTGATTTAGCGTGAGTCTGCTAATAAAACTTATGCCTGGACGGGAAACTACAGTTATGTTAACAAAGACGAGACAAAAAAAAAAAGTTTTTAAAAGTACCCTCAGAATTACGAATAGACAGCTGTTTAACTCAAGCTCTGATCAAGTTAAAATTACAATTGTAATTGTTCTGCCTGAATTATAATTTTTCCTTGCAACGAATGCTGCTATTTTTCATTTATTTTATTCGTTCATAATCATGCAGTTACACACACACACACACACACACACACACAGATTCTGGGAAGAAATGAAAGTCATATCCGTTCTATACACATTCATTCAACTTTTGTAACATCAGTCTAGAAGTGATTTGTGCGTTTGACACAGGGTGGAGCCGCTGGTATTGTTCCAATGTGCGTGCGCGCGCGCGCCGGTGTGTGTGTGTATGTGCTTGCGTGTGTATGTGGCTACGTTTGTGTAATTTAATGTGCGTCGCCAATTTATAGTTCTTGGGACCCTAAAGATGAAATTACAATTTACCAAAACTTTTGAGTCTAAGGAATGAACTAAAAGTGTTGTGTGTGTGTGTGTGTGTTTAATAATAATAATAATAATAATAATAATCACTCAGCTTTCTTTCAGCCAACAAACCTTAACCCCTGAGTTTTTTTTTTTTTTTTTTATCTTTTATGGTGTTTTCAGCCAACCACATACGTAATTTTGTTCATGCTGAATCTGCGCAAATGTCTTGTTATTCATTGAAAGGTGACAGAAAGATAAATCTCTCAAAAACAAGCTAAAAAAAACATAAGAAAAACCGTCAAGAAGTTCAGTTAGGAGATGGGACGAGTCAGCTAGGCCTATAATCACAGGTACCTCTAAACATACGTACCCGTTGTACCAAGTCACACCTATATCTATGAATCACACGGCCTTTTGGGGGGGGAGGGAGAAGGGGGCCAGAGGTTAGGCAATACGGTCCCTTTTAACACAACGAGCAACCTCGGCCTAAAGGGGCCTTCATACGATTATAAGTTGCAACAATAAACTGCAACGGGGCTTTGGTTAGCTTTTGGATAAGGGCATGACTTACTTTGTCTTATCAGTCATCTAAACACCCCCTCTCCCCCCCCCAAATAGTGGGCATACCAGTCACCGGCAATTTGAACCAGTTTTTTTTTTTTTTTTTACCGGGCACCTTCAAGAACAGGATCCCCGAGAATATCAAGAATAAGCAGATAAACTAAAATCATTAGGAGGAAAGATGTTTAAAATACAAATAATACTCAAACTACAGCTTATTTATTTCAATATTTAATAGTTTCATTAAATTTTGCATTTTTGTATGTATCATAGACACCATTGGTATTCCCATTCTCTCTCTGTGGGGAAAAATTAGAAAAAGTGGAGAGAAAACCCGTTTCCACCCTCTACTTATTCAGTACAAGAGCTTTCTCCATCGTTACGTTTGTTTACGTTCCTTGATTACGTTCGCCATGCAAGTGTTCAACGTACGTGAAAAATCACGTACTGAGAAGCTGACATTACTTTAGAAATCTGGTATCTTTTTAAGTACGCATTTGCAGCCATTGCCGGGCCGTAGAGCTTGTTTTCTTCTTCTTTCTTTTTTTGGACCTGACAGGAAGGCTGTCCTTGAATCAGCCACTTTGATTTGGTCGTGACGAAGCTGAACAGATCCTCGTTATCTGTGTGAGGAGGGGTGGTTGGGCGGAGGGTTACACCAACCCCTCAACACCCATGACCTGTATCCCCCAAAATCCTGCTTCCCCCTCAAATGAAAGCTGCTTGACAACTAGTTTTCTCTGGATTTTTCCATCTGGAAAGATATAAAAAAAAATAGAACCCCGTATTCCGTTCCTTGGACCTCGAGTCAGTTCTGCTCTGACAGTTGCTCGAGGCAGACGGAGGGAGAGAAATAGAGGCAGATATGGCACCTTTTCCTAACGGCTTTTCCTCACCTGCAGTCCTCCTCCTGACGGTTTGCTTGTTTGGCATGGCAGTCCAACCCTCGCAATCCCAGTACCCCGAATTCCCGCCGAGGGGGATCGGCTACCAAAGGCCTCCTCCTCCGAAGTTCCCTTGGCCTCCTCAAAGGCTGCCCCCACAAATCGTGTCCACGACGGAGGGAGGAGCCTCTATTGCGGGAGTCGTTCCGTTAGTTTGTGGACCTTGCTTCACCCCAGAGGGAACAGTTGCGTGTTCCAGACGTCCCTCTGCCCCGTCAGGATAGGGAACCCGGCAGGCAGAGAAATCCAGGCAGGCAGTTCGATTACGGCATAAAGTGAGAAGAAGAAGAAGTCGAGGTCGATGAGCTCCGGACGCAAGCCAACAGTGTCTATTGTGCGCGGAACCGTGTTCGCTAGTGGAGCGGGCCCTAGGGAACCGGGAACCTACCCCGAGTGATGCCTGCTTTTGTAATTAGGTTTCAGTTGTCTCCAGAGCTTTTAGAGGAACTTTGGCCGTGCTAAGACTTTACTGTATTTATTTTCATGATGTTAAATTAATGACGAAAGGGAGAGGGAGAGAGAGAGAGAGAGAGAAAGTGTGTGTGTGTGTGTGTGTGTTCATGCTGGCAGCAATCCAGCAGGTCAGGCGCATAAGAGAAATCCATATATTTTATGTCTGTGAAATCTTTTATATCCTCATCACTTGAGATATAACTCAAGATATTTCAATGTCGTGATCAGATATATAAGAATTGTTGTTTTTAGTCGCATAGCTGTTGGTGTAATAGGCAAAATAGAATAAAAAGAACTACCTTTATACATTTGGCTTTGTTTTCACAAAACACCCCTTCTTCTTTCCACTCTTCTTAAGAAATTGGTGTAACTTGGTCATTATCTTGAACTTTAGTTTGTTCGATACGAGTCGCCTTCTCCGAGGTGCTAGTACTAAACACGGCGTCTCAAGGAGTTTACCACCTAAATAATTATCTGAAAAAGGTGTTAAGAGATCATTATATAACAGCAACACGGAAAAACATAACTTGGTTGACTTGGGAAAGTTGCAAGGTAGGATTTTGATGAAGAAGCCAACTTTGACGATTCGAACATAAAAGCAGCCATGAGTGAAGTATTGCTTCTCATGTTTGCAGATGACACAGTCCCGACTGGTGACAGCGGAAAGAAACTGCCCAACGAAGGAGTTTCAAAATACTCATAAGTTAAAATTAAACATTGGTAAGAGCGACATAAGGGGCCAAATGGAAGCCAAGAAGGTTGAACCAAAAGGATTAAAAGTAATTTGTTTTCCCACCAAATTCTTACTCATGATCTCACCGAATAAAAGCTGAAAGTCATCAAGTTTGTGGTAATTTATCCATTCAGGTTTGATTCTTTAATAAAATAAAGCGCCGAGATGATGTAGAAAAAAGCAAAACTGCAAAGTCATCGTCACTTCATTTAAAGCAGAAAGCATTTATATATATTAATGCTTAGATACGAAACGAATGGACAGAGTTGCTTCGCTAAGTTAATCCAGTAACACAGGTTTCCCTATTAGCTGTAAAAGGAGCTTTCAGCCAGTCACTAAAGCTCTAAAAAAAAAAAAAAAAAAGTCTGCAAGTGGTTGAAGTAGTATTAGGAGACGGGATTTTTCTTCGAAACCTTCATGGAGGTTAGGATGAAGAAGAGGTTTTGGTCAGACTGGGCAGTTGCATCATGACACCGCAGATTTGAGTTCCCGGAGTTGTGAAGTCTGCAATTCATATCTCCGATAAAATATATATTATAAGTTTATCGTTATTAAGTATCTTGCCTTTTTTTCCCTTTTAAATTGGTGTTGGCCTAAATAAACGATCCCACGTAAACCACGTTAATTGAAATGAAGCAAAGACTTATGCAGCCATGTCAAATGTTAATATCATTGTGAGAGTAGGCCTACACGTCAATTTCTTATATTCTGAAGCAATGACAAGGCATAGGCCTACTCGTCAATTTCTTATATTTTGTGGCAATGACAAGGCATGGGCCTACACGTCAATTTCTTATATTCTGATGCAATGACAGAGCATGGGCCTACACATCAAATGACAAGGCATAGGCCTACTCGGCAATTTCTTATATTTTGTGGCCTTACAACTGTCAGACTGTTCTCAATGAACTATATTGAAAATAATATTTACAAAAGGGGTGACAAATTATATTATTGTGATGAGTAAATATAAGGTTGCTGTAGCATTTCTATGAAAATGAAGGCTATGGTAGGAAGGCATCGTAAGACACGTAGCGAAATAAGAAAAAATGAATGATAGCTGAAAACCAGTCTGCGAGTGGGCCATGATTCTTTCGCTTTTGGGGACATTCTTGTAGATTAGGCCTACCCTGTTGGACAAAATGGTACATAAGAGTCTGTAATTCTCTCTCTCTCTCTCTCTCTCTCTCTCTCTCTCTCTCTCTCTCTCTCTCTCTCTCTCTCTCTAACTGTATGATTATGAACGAATAAAATAAATGAAAAGTAGCAGCATTCGTTGCAAGGAAAAATTGTAATTCAGGCAGAACAATTACAATTATAATTTTAATTTGATTAGAGTTTCTCGGAGTTAGACAATTGCCTATTCGTAATTCTGATGGCACTTTTTTTTTTTACTTTTTTGTTTCGTCCTTGTTAACATAACTGTAGTTTCCCGTCCAGTCATAAGTTTTATTAGCAGACTCACGCTAAACTACAGTTACGGAATTACAGCAGGAAGCGAATGTAATCTTCGGTTTTGTGTGCCATACAAAATTTAGAAATAAGCCTTAATCAATAGTAGTAGTCTTTAGGTCGGCTCTCCTCTTCGGCACTAGGCCTAGCACAGCTTCACTTTCTTCTGCTCCTCCGAAGGACACACAAATCTACAAGCTACAGTTGATTTATATCGACGCCCTGCACCATAAGCACTTCATCTAACCCCTCACGGATGGAAATTATGATTTCCTTGTGGATTCCTTCCTGACCTTGCAGAACACTCCGCCTGGAAGAAGATGCACCTTCCCTGTCTATTCATGAAGTGACAGGGCTCGCAAAACTCAGGTCGAGCTACATTATACCCTTCAAACCCATCGAAGAATACGCTCACACTCGGCTCCTTGTCCGGAAGCGGGCGGTCGTAAGGGCCTTGTGCAGGAAGCGGACGGTCGTAAGGGCCTTGTGCAGGAAGCGGACGGTCAGAAGGGCCTTGTACAGGCGTTCCAGGCCACGGGTAGTGAGTTGGAGGGACGTGGTAGGACGTCGAAGCCTCCGAGTGGAGAAGGAGGACGACACAGAGGACGCCCAGCCAAAATGTAACCGTCGGAAGCGGCCTGGAGAACAAGTTCATTTGGAGAGAGAGAGAGAGAGAAACGGTTTCGGGTCCTGGGGAAAAAACAGAAGTCTCAGCTTCATCACCTGGGAAACCCCCCAAGGTCACACACCCAAGGCAATCTTGTTCACGCCGCTGCTTTTTCTTTTTTTATTGTATGAATTATAATACAAAAGTTGTTATGAGTTAAATGATATTTTCTTATCACGGTCTGAATTTTTTTTTTATCTTGAGCACAGTTTCTTTGGCGCAATCGAGTATTCTGTACAGCATATAATGCTGCATGAAGCTTTCAGCCACGACCCATGAAACTCTCAGCCGCGGCCCATGAAACTTTCAGCCACGGTCCAGTGGTGGCATATGTTGTTGGCACCTATAGCGGCGCCAGACGCACGATCAATGGCTAACGTTAACCTTAAATAAAATAAAAACTACTGAGGCTAGAGGCCTGCAACTTGGTATGTTCGATGACTGGAGTGTGGATGATCAACACACCAATTTGCAGCCCTCTAGCCTCAGCAGCTTTTAAGATCTGAGAGTGAACAGAAAAACTCTTCAGGAAAACTGTAATGGATTCTTTTTACGGGCAGTATGAACGTGCTAGGGAGATGTTCATACGCAAACTATCATAATTTTCCCTTGGAAGAACAACTTAGAAAATTAATAATGTGTCTGAAATTTATATATGTTCACTGACCTGATGTGCATGAATTAAAAAAAAAAAAGAAGAGGAAACTGAGTGACAATGCTTTCGACGCATGCATTAAGAAAAGCAACAGCAGAAAAAAACAGCAAAAGCAGACTGAACCTATCTAAATGGACAGTTGTAACAATAGATGTCAATGATCAGAGACCATTTCAGCTTCACTTCATCATCAGTATTCACATCTATATTGATATATTCTTTGAAATCATGTTCTTCAAAAAGACAATGCACCAATTTTTTTTTTTTTTTTGTCTCCCAAGGCACACCATAACCAGGGTTGAGCCAACAGCAACAGCAGGCTCTGACAGTCCTACAGAACAAGGCGCCTTGCTTTAGACCGATGTGAAGATGGCGCCGTTGTCGACGTTGATCGTTTTTATCGCATCGGTCATCTCTGCCTGTCTGACAGCGGGAACATTTGCGGTCTGCTGAAGAGCAAGAGCCCGTGCCAGCACAAGGCTGGCTAAATCTAATTGCTACTACAGCGGAAACATCAGGGTCACCATCCTGAGTCATACACACAAGTCACTTCTAGGCTGATGTCACATAAGTCGAACGAATGTTTATGCGGCTTTCATTTCTTCCCAAAATATCTCTCTCTCTCTCTCTCTCTCTCTCTCTCTCTCTCTCTCTCTCTCTCTCTCTCTCTAACTGTATGATTATTTACGAATAAAATAAATGAAAAATAGCAGCATTCGTTGCAAGGAAAGTTATTGTATTTCAGTCAGCACAATTACAATTATGATTTTTATTTAATCAGAATTTTTCGGAGTTAGATAGTTGCCTATTCGTAATTCTCATGATTTTTTTAATAGTTGACTGACGCAAAATTACAGTTAAGGAATTATAATTGGAAATAAATGTGATCTTCATTTTCTATGAATTGGATAAAATTCAAATATCATCTTTAACTAATAACAGTCTTTAGGTCGGCTCTCCTCTTCGGCACTAGGCCCAGCACTACTGTACTTCACGTCACTTTCTTCCGCTCCTCCGAAGGACACTCAAACCTCCCAGCTCCAGTTAATTCATATTGACGCCCTCCACCATAAGCACTTCATCTAACCCCTCACTGATGGGAATTATGATTCCCTTGTGGACCGTAGCCAGGACAACTCGGTGGGTGGAAGATGCACCTTCCCCTTCTATCTCTGTAATGGCAGGGCCTGCAATGAACGGGTTGAATTATAATCGGTCTCCTGTCCGGCTGTGGACCGTCTGAGGGGCCTTGTGCAGGCGTTCCAGGCCACGGGTAGTGAGTTGGAAAGATGTCGTAGGCCTTCGAAGCCTCCGGGCGGAGAAGGAGGAAGACACAGAGGACGCCGAGCCAAAATGCAACCGCCAGAGGCGGCCTGGGGAAGAAGTTCATTGCGGTCGAGTTCTCGTTGCGACGGTCAGAGAAGATCTGACGGTATCCAGACAATTCTTTCTATTTATCAGCGGTTATGGAGAGAGAGAGAGAGAGAGAGAGAGAGAGAGAGAGAGAGAGAGAACCGGCTTCGGGTGTAGGGAAAACCCGGAAGTCTCCCGCTTCTTCCCCTGGGAAACCCTCAAGGTCTCACACTGTCAGCATGCCATCCTCACCAGAGGCAATCCTATTTTCGCAAGCGCTTTCTTCTCTTTTTTTATTACATAAATTACGATACAAAAGTTTTTATGAGATAAATGATATCATCGTCTTATTTACGGGTTTGAATTTTTTTTTATGTTGTGCTCAGCAGAGGATTTTATTTTTGATTGAATACGTTAGTCTGAAAGGCCGGGTAGATCGCAAATCAATGCGTAAAAAGTTGTTTGGCTGAAAACTGAGTGATTATTATTATTATTATTATTATTATTATTATTATTATTATTATTATTATAGCAGAGTCCATCGAGCTTTGCAGTGATTGGCTAGCTCTCGAAGGGGGAATGACGTCACACTAGTTAACAGTTCAAATGATTACCAGTACGGATTTGACTCCGTTCGGCCATGTTGCGTTTTGTGCATGAACCGTGACACCGCAGATTTGAGTTCCCGGATCTGTGAAATGTGCAGCTGATAATCTCTGATAAAAGATATATTAAGTTATATATCGTTATGAAGATCTTGTATATTTTTGTCCGTGCATTTTTTTAAATCATGCGCAGCCTAAATACACAAGCATCTTGCTTTTTTTTTTCTTTTAAATTGGTGCTGGCCTACATAAGCGGTCCCACATAGACCACATTAATTAAAATGAAGCATAGGCTTATGCAGCCAGTTTTGATATTAGGGCATTAATTCATCATAATCCTGTGTGTCAAATGTTAATATCATCAAGAGATTATATTAACATCAATTTCTTATATTCTGAGGCAGTGACAGGGCATAGGCCGACGCGTCAATTTCTTATATTCTGAGACGCTGACAGGGCATAGGCCTACACGTCAATTTCTTATCGCAAATGGTATTCTACCCGTATCTGTTGGAAATAGAGTAGCTTTTAATTAATATAGTAGTTTCAACTCCACGATATATAATGTATATATGCATAAAGTGGACATACACATACATGCGTGGATGACCATAGTAATTGTAACGCCACTTACACCACAGAGAATAAAAGTGAAACTTGCGGGCACGTAGCCGATGGGACGCACAGATCTATCATAGGACTGTCTCAGCTTTACACACAACACAACTGTCAAACTGCTCTCAATGAACTATATTGGAAATATGTTTACAAAAGGGATAACAAATTATATTACTGTGATGAGTAAATATAAGGCTTCTGCACCATTTCTATGAAAATGAAAAAATGAAGGCTATGGTAGGAAGGCACCACAAGATGCTTAACGAAATAAGAAAAAATGAATGATAACTGGTACACGGCACGCTATACAGACGGGAGACATTACAGTATGATCGATTTATTGCCGGTATTTGATTTGCATTTAGGTTGAGGCTATTTGGCCCAGATCTACTGTACAGTACAGTACACGAGTCCAGATTTTCCATGTCTATCTATCTATCTATCTATCTATCTATCTATCTATCTGCATTTATATATAGGTGTGTGTGCTTGTGTGTGTCTTAACATAATTATGATAATGCCGGAAAACCACCCAAAAAAGCATTGAAACGTACAGAAACATTACGCTCAATAGTGACGTCACGTGATCATTCATACAACAGCTTCAAGTATTAAAACATGTGTGTGTATGTATGTGTGTGAGCGTGTTTGTATGTGTGTGTGCGTGTGAGCGTGTGTCTATTTGTATGTTAACATACGATAACTCCGGAAAAATCTCCAAAATCTAAATCACGAGAAACATTACTCTGAACATACCGCACCCAAAATCCCAGACGGTCTCCAACGCCCGGAGGTTAAGACGCCAGATGTAAACAAACATGGCAGACCTTCTCGTCAAGAAATTGACAGCTGAAGATTTCAATGCTGAGAGATGTGAGTCCGGGCGTGTTCTGCAAATTTATTTGACTCTTTTTCGGAATTGGAATTTTGGTGTGAATTATTTACAGTGCTTTAATAGTCGGGTGTTGGAGGAATTAATTACTTTACAGCAGATGTGAAAAGTCTAGACTCTCGCTTTCATTGGTACCGCCCCCCGAATCACGTCTGCGCTGCCCTAGCCGCGATTATAGGTTTTTTTTTAGGTTATATAATAATATTAATCGAACAGGTGAATTTAAAGACGACGGTCGCACGATGATATTGTAGAATGCAGAGCAGCGGGTCAAGAATTACTATTGAGGGGGCTTTGCCCCCCCCGGCCAGGTTAGGACATGGCATCCAGAGTTAGGTTAAGAAGATGTAATTCTGGTTGGATTATATTCGCTCTGAAATGCATACTGCATGAATGCCTACAGTAGTCCTGGCCCCCTACTCTGAACTCGCTCCGGTAGTAATTCTAAGGAGGAGCTCTGCACAGATATTATTTATCAATGAAATGTTTTTTGCAATTGCAGAATAAGAGGTTAGGGCTGATGTAGGCCTGGGTAATTCTAAGCCAGCTGTCCGCGGTGAGCTAGCCTATGGCAGTTGACGTTATCCTATGTTATTTTACCTGCTGGACAAGAATTTAAAATAATATTTTGTTGATCAGCTGTAACTAAAATGTAATTGACCCTTGAAAACTGCACGTCTGTACCAGTGGGTTGCAGACAGCTCAAGGGTGAATTACAGTTTAGCACCAGCCGACTGGCAAAATATTACTTGAAACTCTTGTAAAGCAAGTAAAATAACATAGAAAAACATCAGTTGCCAAAGTCTAGCTCCACTGCACACTATTAGAAGCTTTCGTAAATGGGAAACAAAGCATTACCATTTCCACTTTCAACTTGGGTAGCCTCTATAGGTCACAGTGGCAGAACGGCACTGCACGCCTTATCTGCGTTTTTAAAGATTCCTGGCAAGCTCGTATGCTCTGGTAAGAGATAATTACTTTAAATTCTTGTTCACCAAGTAAAATAACTCAGGAAAATGTCAATTGCCAGTCTCTCGCAGCTCTTGCTAAGTGCAGAAAACTGGCAGCTGCTGATTAGTGAACCGAAAGCTAGCACATGCGTGTTAAGGCTTAGAGTCAGTAGTACTAGTAATGAATGAAAAGTGCCTTTGGAACAGCTCCCACTATCCATTTATTCGCCCTTCTTTTTATGCTTGTTTTTTGTGTTCCAAATGACATATATAAAATTAAATACAACAATAAGGTACCTAAACCTTTTCCCAAGTTATTTACCCCACCAAAAACCCTGAATTCCCAACAGGTCCCCCTAACTGTTAGCTATTCTCGAAAGGGTTTTACCACACCAGTTCAAGATAATTTATAGCTTAGTTACAGCCAAGCGACAAAATATTACTTTAAATTCTTGTTCAGCAGGTAAAGTTCTATAGAAAAACTTCAACTGCCATAGCCTAGCTCACCGCGGACAGCCGGCTTAGATCTACCTAGGCCTGGACTAGTAGGTATTTCAGAGGGAATACAAAATAATGAGACTTCCTTTAACCTAACCAACCTATGATGCCATCCCCTAATCTGGCCTGGGAGGCCTTGCCTTTCCCTGAACCCCCTTCCCAAGTTAATCATGACCCACCCCCCCCACTCTGCAGATACTACTGAACAATATAGAAAAGGGTGTATAATGCAGTACATGTGGGATCATTTTAGAGTTTACCAACATTTGAGAAATTCACCATCTTTTGTTTAGGTTTTTATGTTGATCTCTGAACATAAAAATAGCAGTGGATTACCATTTTTCTATCTTCTTTTATGGGTTATGTATTTCTGACCTGTTGACCCTTTTTTGGTGACTGCCAATCGTTGTTGCATTTCCTCTACTCTTATGTCTTTCAATTATTGGAAAATCCCTCCTTAACCTATGAAAAATAAAAAGAAAGCATGGTACGTTTCTTACAGGGATGAAGCCTAACCTGGAGTACTGGGTCTGGTAATGCTACAGCATAGTTGTCATTCTGCTGTGCATGATGTCATGTTGCTTAGGACACATTTTCCTAGGATAGGTTAGGATGCATCATTGTTGAAATATGTCTTTTACGCATTTGTAAGCAGGCCACGACTCACAGATAAAAAACATGCAACTCTTCTGTACTTTTAACCTGGGACCTCCCCTTAACCCAAGTAAAAAAATTTTGCATACCATGTGCAGGAATACATCCTATCATTCTCAAATCTAACTCAACCTGTGGTACCTCCTGGGCAGTTGACAGCCCTTGGGCCAGAAATCCCCAACCTCCCTTAACATTTCTTACCTTAATATGGTACTGAAGATCTTGTTTGTTTTGTGCTTTGAAAGTTTGAATGAGTAAATGGAGCCATTTAGTAGATGGTATTTCCAGAAATCATACATATAGATAGTTGTAGGTCCAACATAGGTGTACCATTTCTGCTTTATTTGTTTGCTGTAATCTGTAATTTTCACATCCACTAGAGGTTCTTTGTCGATTGTGAAACTAACTCAAATGAATATAAGTATTAGTAAATGTAAACCAATCACTTTTTAGTTTTAAAGTATTAAATTTTGTTTATGTAGTTAGAGGACTTGTAAGTTTCCACCTAAGAACGTTCAGGTATGACAATCAGAGTATGATCACTGTTCTTTCTTCTGCACCTGTATGACCAAGGATTTATTGTTTTCTTTTGTGTTAACTTCCCCCATTTATATATTGTTCTGAAAGTTGCTGGCAGGTTTGTCCAATACATTATTGCTAAAGGAGGGAAATGATTCGACTGCACTTGTCAAATGTGGGATAAAACTACAGTAATTTGCTGTATATTGGTTATATGCTTTTCAGTTCTCTTCACGTAAAGAAGAGATGAAAGAGTTATCTTATGCTTTCTGTCAATTTCAGATGTCCAAGACCTCAGCCAGAGTAGTGTTGGAGGGCTGGAACTCCAGCAACAGAGGCAAAGGATCCAGCACTTGGCAGAAGAGACTAATGCCCAGCTGAAGAAAAATGTGTACATGAACTACATGCAGTTCATAGACACGGCCAAAGAAATTTCGTGTAAGTAATGCATCTGTAATTACAGTTTACAGTCTTTTTATGAGAGTATAACATGTGCAGATAGTTCACAACTTTGTAAGAAGAGGTCAAAGGGAATGGATGAAAAGTGAAAGGCAGAAAGCAGGGAGCCAAAGGGTATTCCAGATGACTTTTGGAACTTTGTGCTGTGCTTGACTCAGTGCAAAAAGTAGGCTCCCTTCCTTTTATGTTATCATCAGAAGCAATGAGGGGATAAACGTGGAAAAAATGAAAGCTAATACTGTAGGGTAAAGTTGGTTTGCTGGTTAAAATTAAGGCAACCATATGCCAGCATGGACCTTTGTTCTAAGGCAGCCCATAAATGTGAGATGGAAAGAGACATTTCATTAATAGCATTGTGTGCAGATTGAGTACTGTTTAGTAACATGAATTTTGTTGCTGGGACCACCTGATTTATTTTTCATTGGTAATAACTGCTTCAAGTATGGCTCATTTTTAACATTTTGGTGACTGTGAATGTAGAGATTTTACACTGTTGTTACGATAGCCCAGTAATAACATGGGTTTCTGTACTTACTTTCTTTAAAGACGAAAATGGTGAGGTTTGATGTTACGTCTAGCATTAATCTTTTACATTTTTTGCAGATTTAGAGAGTGAGATGTACCAGCTGTCACACCTTATCACCGAGCAGAAATCTCTCTTAACGTCTTTACTGGAACTCTCAATCACTGGTAATTGTATTATATCATAAGCAATAATGCTTACATACTTTCCCCTAATTTCACATGGTTATCTTGTGTTTTTAAGGCTAAAGCCAATGTTGCTAAGTAGTATATGTCTGAATTCTTATTTTGACAGATGGTCAGTCAACCTTAAAGGGTAAAAGCAGTTAAGTTCAGTTATATGTCTAGAGAACATTTGCTTAACTGGAAGTACTGTAGTCACGTGTTAATGCTGTACATGAGTTTACTGTACATAGTTTCTATGTAATATCATTCAGCATTTTAATTTGCAATGCAAAGTAGTAGCTGTATAGAGTAAGTACAATAAAAGTATATAGTGTATGTAAATACTGGTCTTTGAAAAGTAAATTGTATGTAATTTATTGTGTATGTATGACCCAAAATATGCAATTACAGTAGCACATCAAATCTTTTGAGGATATTAAAGTTGACATATATCTCCTCTTGATGTTTTATTTGCCTTCTAAACGTGTTTTGTTTTGTCATAGGACCCTTTGGCTGTGGATGACCTTTTGGAAATCGACAATCAAATGTGCTAGAAATAACTAAGCTTGTCCTCTTCCTTCTTCCAGGTGAGCGAGGCCCAGGATGTGCAGCCCAGGAAATGATAGAAGTCGATCCCCAGGAGTTGAAAGAGAAGCGCGAAAAGGAAAACCGTAAAAAGTTGACAGGGTTATTGGAAAAAATTGAAGGATGTTCAGTAAGTGTTGTACAAAAAGGGGTTACAGTTTGACATTCTTTTTGTGTATGTTTTTCTGTTGTTGTATGAGAATCGTTTCAGTTTTTTGGTTGTTGGGTGAGAATCGTTACAGCTGTTCTGTTGTTAGGTGAGAATTGTTGCAGTTTTTCTGTTTTTGGGTGAGAATCATTGCAGTTTTTCTGCTTTTGGGTGAGAATCGTTGCAGTTTTTCTGTTGTTGGGTGAGAATCGTTGCAGTTTTTCTGTTGTTGGGTGAGAATCATTGCAGTTTTTCTGTTGTTGGATGAGAATCATTGCGGTTTAAACCCCAAACTTTTGATATCTGTGGTTCATGTGGTCATTGTGTATGGTGCCTGGAACTTTGGATGGGAAGGAGGACATTAGCTTGCTATGAATGGAGTTGAGTTCTTGGTGATGGGAATTTGCAGTGGGCTGTATCTAGTACTGTGCCTCACCATAAGTCTAGCATTCAAGAAGGGATTTCAGTGCTGTAAATTCTAGGGAAAATTGTATGGACCTACCACTGCAACCAAGATGCATCTTGATATTTTTGTAACTTGAAATTACAGGTAGTTCCATTCATATTCACTTTCATTGCATCTAAGTATAAACTGTCTTGTAGAACCAGGCAAACAGCTGAACTGCTCTTCCTTCAAATATGACAGAATAATGTGGGAATTCATGTCTGCACACATTTACTGTTCAGTATTTGCAATGTTTTCAAAATTTTTTTCTTAAGGAATTGATTTATAAAATTTCCTTTTCTTTAATATGTTACTTTGTTCCTAAGTATATTAACTTTCATTCATTTTTTGCTTGTTTTCACGCCCACATTATATTACAGTTTTTATCCATGATTTGATAATTTAATTTTCATTAGTGTCCGTTTTAACTTTTTTTTTAAACTGGAATTTTTTTTATTATTTTTCTAGGTAACTTGATGGAAAGCTACAAAGTAATTTATAAACAAACATTGATTCTTTCTTTTTATTTCTTTTTGCCCTAAGAAAAGAATTGTTAAGGTAATACAAAATATAGAATTGTATTGAGTAGCAAGTATGTTTATAGCTTACAATCTTACAGTAATTTGATTAGTAGAAAAGATTTTGAGCAGTTGTGTTTTGTTACGGTAATTGAAATATTAAAAGCAATAGAAAATAGAATAATATTCTACTTGAGCAAATCCTTATTATTATTGATAATGTGTCATTATCTATTACTGAGAATTGTGAAGTTTAATAATATTGTATGGTAGATCTCCATGCTAGTAACTTAAGACTGTTTTCTTGCCTTTGGAAAAAATTTTCTTGTGCAATTGATGTCGCTGCTAGTTTTGGAAAAGATGTTTAAAGTAAACCCCCCATATTTGCGGTCTCACTATTCGCAAATTTCTCTGTGGTACGTATATACCATTATGCACAGAAAATTCACCCATTCACAGTATTTTTCACTGAGAAATATTCACTAATTACTGTATTTTCATATTTTCTTGACTAAATGCACTTTTTGTGATAAAACTATTATAATACTCAGGTATAAGCATTTTTAGAGGTTTTTTTGTGTTTAAACTTTCAAATAGGCAGTTCTAATTGTTTTTAGAGGGTTTTAAGTACTGTATTCACGGATTTTAGTTATTCATGGGGGCGTGGTTGCGGTACACATCCCCTGCGAATATGGGGGGCTTTACTGTAAATCATGTTGAATTTAGCTTCGTGGTGAATATTATTGATAATACATTGCTGATAAGCTTGTGCATACTTTACGAGGAGATATTTTGTATCCTATGAGTCATTTGTATTCTTAGTAATTCATTGGGACAGATTTGAACACAAGGTCTGTTAATGTCTGTTAATCCTTTTGGGACAAAGTGGCCAGATTCTGATACTGTTGAAAGTGAGACTGATTTCTCAGCTAAACATCATAGGTCTAAAATGACATGATTTTTTACATTGTGAAGGGAGCCATGCGGACTGACCATCCAAGTGCTAATCACTAAATCATTCTGCCTAATCCAACCTGTTCATGGTGCTTTAAGATCTGTGAGTCTGATATATCAACTGTTTAGCATTTCAGTACAAGTCAGAGGTGACATTAAATGAACAATACTATAAACAGGGTCAAAACATAACGGTAGCTAAATTACTGAACCCTAATAGTAACTTATTGCCAACATTTTTGTAAGATGCCTGTATTTTTATTGTCTTTTGATTTAAACAGTTGCACCAGTGCTTCAGTATTTGTGGCAGCATAGATCTGTGGCATATACTCAGTTTTATTTGTTATGTAACCAGAAAGTTTGTTGGTAGCAGGTATTTTAGTGCACTTGATTTAATTTTGAGAAAAGGATATATCACAGTAACTGCAGCATGTAGAGGGGTGATACTCTTTATTGTACCGAATATCTCCAAACCTAATCGTTCACTTATTTTTTTGTATCTTCAATCCTGCAGCATGTAATGGAAGTGGAAGACCGCTATCTGATATTTGATGGGGACTTAGTTGAACTGAACCAGGATGACTACACTGCCATGCAGCGAGTTCATGCTTACCTCCTCAACGACTCCTTGATGATTGCGGCATGGCTGAGCGATAGGCAAGTGCTTGGATGATGGCAATTCCTGAACAGTGATTAAGTCCCCAGACAGACCACTCTCATTTGATTACTGAAATTGTAGTTTTTATGTTGTAAAAGGCTGGTCAGAAGTATACAGTGCTTGTATTGTTCTATTGTAAGTTTTGAAACTGATTACATAAAATCCTTCATTGTAAAAGATATTTCCGATATGGATTAAACCAAGGAAGGCAGACTTGCTTTCCTGGCTAGTTAGGTGTCATTAATGTACGTGAAAATGAATTCGATGCCAACTATTACCTAGAATATATGAGGCTTACCTTTTTCTCATTTGTTAATGTAAACTGTCAACCTCAGGGTTTTAGTACCCTTATTTGTGTGTTGTGATATTCATCACTTGATTATGAATGACTTTTCCAAGTCTGGTCAACCTTGCTCATATTTTTACCTCTTATTAAAAACAAATACTTTGGGTTATCTGTGTCAGTTAGTAATGATAATGATGCCCTTTTTCCTAACACATGACAATTTTTGCAGACGTGGCCCAGTGCGGTACAGGTTCGAGGTTCTCTATCCTTTAGACCAAGTTCTTCCCGTTAACATCAAAGATCGTGGAACAACGAAGAATGCTTTCAAGGTCCTCATCTTCCCAGATACGAGAGTTTTCATGGCTCCAACTGCTAAGATCAAGGTTTTGAAATGATGTGGTTTATTTTTGAACAAGTTATTGACTCAGTACCATAGAATTTGAAGTTAATGGAGCATAAGGTAGTTGATGTTTATATATTGAAAAAATCTTAGTAACATCTGTAGTTTTGTATAGTGTCAAGTGATTGTTAGAACTGATACATTAGGATCCTTGCATTATAAAGTAGAAGGTACAAGGTAAATTTCCCACTTGATGTGTATTTTGTTTAGATTTATGTGTAATCTGTGTGAATTTTGAGTCTTCCTTTTACTGTTTATGGATTATGCACCTCATTTAGTTGTTGTTTGTTTACAGCAAGACTGGCTCGATGAGATAGAGCGCGCCAAAGCCAACAAAGTAGCTGTTGACAAACTCAAGGCTGAAAGAGCTCAGATGCAGCAGAAAGAACGCCAACTCTCGCTAAGCAAAGAAGACTCTCTAGATAGTAATAATCGTAAGTATTGGTCAGTCTCATAATTAGATTCCTATTATTAATCTTTTAGAAAGGACATTTCTCTAGTTGCAGGAATTGTTGCTTTACTAAGAAACATTCTGAATAGAAGGTCACTGGACCGGATACTGTAGTACAGTAAACCCTCCATATTCGCGGACTCACGTATACGCGGAATTCTCTGTGGAGGGTATCTACCCATTATTCGCAGAAAATTCGCCCATTCGCGGTATTTTTCACTGAGAAACATTCACTAATTACTGTATTTTCATATCATTTTCATAACTAAATGCTTTTTTTGTGATAAAACTGTTAAAATACTCAGGTATAAGCATTTTTAGAATTTTTTTGTGTGTTTAAACTATCAAAATGGGCAGTTCTAAGTATTTATAGAGGGGTTTTAAGTATTCGCGGGGGTGTGGGGGCTGCCGCGGTATGCATCCCCCATGAATAAGGGGGTTTACTGTAATTATACTTGACTGTCAAAGCAGTGATTGTCACTTATCTTTTTCCAGCCTTTTCCGAAGATAGCGACAGCCTCAATCCCTTCCAAGAACCACCTCCCCCATCCATGGGTCCTCCAGAATGGGTTTTAGAATTACCAGAGGAACTGGATCAAGCAATAGCACAACGAAACTTTGAGGATGCTGTTAGCCTGATTGACAGCGGCCGAGAATATTTTGACTCTGCTCCAAAAACTCCGGTGTACAATGAAATGAGGTTTGTGGCTACATGGAGGCATGTTGTGATTTTTTAACCCTTTTGAATTTCTTGAAGATAATTTTATTTGCATGTGATGTTACTTTTCCAGATTGACACACAAAATTTCATTACCTTCTTTAGTGAATGATGAGTGAACAGAGTCATCGTTATTGTGTAGTGTGATTGTCCATAAAATTAGATTGTGTGTCTATCCAAAAGGGCAGGGACAACCACTGCCTGATTGCTAGGGATGCAATGTGTTTACCCCCAGGGGGATGTATTTTAACAACGGATATCAACTGCACGAAACAAATCCCTCAGTGAAACTGTCAGAATCTTCAACATTTTCTGTTTGTCCAGTCATGAAATTTTGAGGCTGTAATATAGTGCCACAAATGCGATTTAACTCATTAGCAATGTACAGTTGTGGCCAGCCCTGTGAGAGCTGAGAAAGTTAACTCGGTCGTCTGGTGAAACTTTATAAGACCAATTGTAACGCCTTCAACAGACGTGCCCTCGAAGGCCGAGTGAGAAGCTTGGTCGACGTCTTGCAAGCGGAATTGCAAGTGACTCCGGAGAAGAGTCTCCAGGGTGGCCCACGAGCTGCGAGACGAGCTACTACTTTGCTTGTGCATCTCAACAAGTCTAGTCAAGTAAGTGTTGACAAGTTGAATTTTTTTTGTACTGCTTTATAATATGTGCATCCTTTTCCTCTTAATAGCATCTTTTATAAATGTGCAAGTCCTTTTAGAGAAATTTTCAGGTAAAGATGTCAGTCCAATGAACGTCTAATATATTGTAGCTTTCTTTTTATGATGTATAAAACTGATCATCTTAATTTTATGCAAGGTATTGGAAAATTTACTCCCTCGAGAAGGTGGTATACTTGCTTGTGCCATGTTTCTTGAATAACGAAAGTGGATGTATTTGTTTTGCTGGCAAGATGTGAAAGCCATATAGATATAAGGGGGTGATCAGATGCTGTAATAAACGCTGCTGGGAATTACTTTTAATTCAGGTTTATCTTTTCCCAGTAATCTGTTTTCCTTGACGAGTCTTGTTTATTCACAGGCGTGTGGCCTATTCCTGGGACATCGAGGTGCTATCCTGAAGGCTGGTCTGAAGAGACTGAGGCTCGAAGGCAAGACTGTGCTTTATGTTCGTCAGCTGTGCTCTATCTTTTTCCACAATCTCTTGGAAACTGGACGGGAATTCAATAAGGCCTTCCCTGCGAGTCGAAGTTGCACCTCAGGTGAGGATTGTGCAAGTATTTCACTCTTCATATATTTACTTTAACAAATGATTCAACCCCATGCTTCATAATGGTACAAGTGTCTTCTGAGCCTAAATTAAAGTAGAGAAATAGAAATAAACCAGGATAAAGCATGGTATTGTACACCCTTTGAAGCGTGTGTTGATCTCAATTTTCTTTTTCAGCATTTGTAGTTTGGGCTCACGGAGAGGTGAACAATTTTGCTTCGATGTTCTCCAGGCATGTTTTCACAACACAGTCTTCGCTCACCACTGTCGCTGAATGCATTAGCCAGGCTGATCATCATTGCCAGCAGGTAATATTTAATTTATAAAATGTGTGATCCATGAAATGATAAAAATAATTTAATACCATTAGTTCTGTATATGTTATCCCATGTGACACAGGTCTTCCCCCAGAAATAGATTTTTCCTTTGTCAAAATTCCTTTTTTATTGATAATTATAAGATTATTTGCACAACGGAAAATGCCAATAAAAGAAGAATAGTAAGAGTGTGCACCCATTGGACAGTTCAATAGTTCTCAAGGAGACAAGGCCTTCACCTCTGAAGACATTTCCAGATTGCTTAATAAGCTTAACGAGCCAATCTGAAGTTAGATATTTTAGAGGAAATTGCTCCTTCGCCCAGCAGACAACTCATTACTTATACAACAGCAAGACACCTTCAGGAAATGAAGATACCCAAGAAAGACCTCCAGACTGACAGTTTTCATTTCCATTGGTCTTTTAAATTTTTGTCTTTACTTTTTATTTATTTTGAATACTTTGTAATTATTGTATAATGCAGCTGGAGAGGACCTCGGTGAAGGTTGAAAGCTCATGTTTTATATTCATTCACTTAACTTGGCTTTCTACAGTGGATTTTTTCTTAACCATTCTAGACAAACGTGGAGAATGTGTTATTACTGGATGCATTTTTTATCTTCCAGTTAGCCGACATTGGACTAGACCTCACGTTTTCCCTCCACACACTCTTGTTACGCGACGTGGAGAGGTGGATTCGTGATGGACGCGATAAAATGATAGAGGCAGTGAAGTTAAGAGGGCAGGAGGATACTTGGAAGACGCTCAAGTACGATAGCAAAGACTTGTTGAACAAGTTCATTGAAGACATGAACGACATCGGTATAGCTAACGTGCGGTCGTACGTAACAGGTATGTAATAAAGCACAGAGTAAAATTTCTATATTTTACTTATTCCCCATCCATACTTGAGGCAATGTATCATGTACTGTGTATGATTTAAATTAAGAAAACGTAACAGTTTTTAATATTATGTTGAATACAGATCTTATTCTCTCCCTGCATTTCAGATGAACTATGTATTGGGCTCACCAACAACAGCATTCAGTTCAGCCGTGCATTTTTGGGTTACCTTGAAGACGTACTGCGTCTTTACTGGCCAGAGACTGAGCACTTAGTTGACGGATCTCTCACAGCCATATTTTCCGCTCAGCTTCGACACTGCAAGTCTTCCTTGGACGAGCCTCTCTTTAAGAATGAGGTACGTTAATATCAAGCATATGTATCGTCACTTTGTAGCTTTACATTTGCCCCTTCAGGACTCAGGATGAATGAATAATTACATTTTCATATGATTCAGAGAGTCCTGACCAAATTTGTTGGTTAAGTTCAACCATACACCTGAATCCATAGCATTTTGTATTGTAAAAATATTTTATATTTGCCTGTTAATATGGAGTACGCAATTACGATAAAAGTGCTTTTTTCACAAACCCAGTAATCTTCAAATGGCCTTAACGTGTGGGGAATGCATTTGGGTGCACAAGCAAAGCATTTCCAAGAAAAATTTCCATTACCCAACCAATTCCTGATTTTTAAAAATATGCCACTAACACTTAGTCTTCGTCTGAATAGCAGCACCGGTATGCAGTAAATGTGCCGTACTGTTGAACTTCAGTTCCAGAGGTCCTTTATTCCTCACACTGTTGGACTATGGAACAGTCTTCCTGAGAATGTTGTCCAATTGGAATCTCAAAAGTTCAGGCAAAGATGCATTGCATTACTATCCCAAAACAATTCTCATATTTTAATTATTTATATTTTTATCTTTTTAAACTACTTTATAATGGTGATAGCCAATGCCTGTAAATATTGGGTTGAAAGTCATATGCAGTACAATAGTGATATCTGTACTGTTCTCAAACAAATGACTAAGGTTGTGTACCACACTGAATATGACTAAATGCTGTTTATGAAAAGAGATGTTACAGCAGCGAAGATACACGAGCAGGAAACAGAGCAAAATAGAAAATAGTTCTGTGCCTTGACAGCTTTTCTGAAGCTGCTATTCACCCATTATGAATGTCTAAAAGTGAGGTTTCATTTTGGGGTAATATATTTAGCATAATTTTTATATTTTAAACGCAGGTTCTTAGTTCCCCTTTGTCCTTTTCTTTATGAGGGATTATGCAGTGATACATATATGCTAATTTACAATAAGTGATGAGGTTTCGTGTTTGAGGTTACTAATAAAAACTTCTGTAAAATTTCAGCTATCCACAATCAGAAGGAACAGCGCATTCCTGCTCGACGGTGTTCTAACTGTTGCCGAGCATCGGTATGCAGAAGCGAGAGGACATGCCCATCCAAGCCTACCAAGCCTTCATTCCAGCTATCAGAACCTCACTGGTCAAGCAATTAATGCACCAACCATTAACAAATATGAATCGAAATTCATATGATGAAATCTTACAGTATGTTCTTCATGCTCTGATACCAAATATTTGTTTTATATGTCATACACTCTGATGTAAGTGCTATATAATTATTTTAAGAGGAATTTATTATATAGAGACTAATAAAGGAATCAAAATTTGCTTAATCTAAATTCCAACACTTCCAGTACTTTCATAGCATAAGTGTTTTTGAATACCAGTCTACAATCACAGGTGTGTACTACGCACCGCTGGGAGTATAAGAAAAGTAAAATTATCTGTGATATGATCAAAACAATTTTTAGGTTCGGAGTGGGAAAAAATTTGTTGCTTTCTTGTGTTTACAAAAAATACAAACAGCTGTTTACACAACATTAAACTGGCTTCTCTAGTGCTGTGAAGAGTGTAATAATTTCATTTGTTATATTCATTTTTTATTGAGTGGTATCTACTACTGTACACAAGGTGCCTTGGCTGGGGCATGGGTAAAAGTCTACCTTTCCCTTCCAGCTGGAAATTGGTCAAGAGAATGCCTAGGGATTTCGTTTATCACTTTGACAATTTGTCTAGATTATTTTCTACATTTTATCTTCAACTGTTACTATTTTATTGTGCTGAATGTCATTACTGATGAAAAGTTTAACCTGCGGCATTTAATCATCCACTGACTTGCAGGGGGCGGGATATGTTCTCTTGAATGAACAAATATTAACATTTCCTCTCTTTCAAATTGATTTCTTCCTCCCTAAAAATTCTTATTTTCATTCATCTGTTTTAGAATTCAACATTATAAAAATTCTACAAAAGATAGGAGCTTTTAAATTCTTCTCTTTTATTCTCCTGAAAACAAGTTACATTTTATCCTCCGTGCAATGTAGAAATGAACAAAACATTGTCTTTGTCTTCGAGAACGTAATCAAGTTCTCCAAGAAGCTCCCAGTCAGCATCGTTGACCAGCACCAAGATCCCTGGTCGAACGGAATCCCCCTGAAGAAACAATTCTGGTCGTTCTTGGAGTAAGTTGTCACGAATCCACTTAAGTAACTGGGCCATACTCCAGGACCCTTGTATGTCTACATCATGACGAGCTTTATTAGCCACTAATAATTCAGCACCACCTCTGAATTCAAGGGAGACCTTCATAGTGGTTCAAACGTCGAATTAACACTGGTAAAACACTCGAGCGAGTACAGTTCCACGTTCGCAACTAACTCTCATTTACTGAGATTACACTGATAAATGTTTTGAGCTTGGCCTATCGCTGCATGTCGCGTACCTGGGGGTGAAAAGTAACACATTAATATTTTGATTTTCTTAAATTTATAAATACTTCAGATTTTAAATCTATGAAATGGTATTTTTTTCCGGACACCTGCATCACTACTTTTAGCTTAATGCAGATATGTCGAGTTTCCTTCTAAAAATATAAAAAATAAAATTGGTATTTTTATAACAAAAAAGTTATAAAATTGTGAGAAGTAATAGCTAAAAAAAAAAGTATTTCGTTGATAAATGAACAAAATCACAGAAAATAATGCATGTGAAATGACGCACTTACTTGTTCCTTAACGTTTTCAAGGGCATGTGCAGACCGCTGGATGGATTCTTGCTGGTAGCCAAGGTGTGTCAGTAGAAGGTTTAGTTTCTGCAAGTTCTCCTCTGAATTCCTTATAGCATGCTCCTGGAAACATCATGAGGTTTTTGTGAGGAAACAGCATGAGATTTTTGTGAAAAATGAAGTTATTTTTTACTGGTTTAACATGCCAACATACACCTGCCAAAATGAAGATGCCTTAAATATAATTAGACTTTTGCCAACATTGTTAGTACTACAAGCCAGTGTAGATGCCATAGCCCGAACAACATCATTCAGCTTAATTATGCAATACTTTTACTCTTGTTCTTTCCTCTGCCTTCTCAGAGATCTTTGAGTTGTTTATTAATCAAATCAGAATGACAGGAACTACCATTTCAGTCTGGCTCCTAATAGTGGACTTGGTAATCCTGATACAGTGGACCCCCGTATTTGCGGGGGTTAGGTATCACGACCCTCCCCCGCGAATACCGAAAATCCGCGATACATTGGAACCCCTCTAAAAATGCTTATAACTGTATTTTAATAGCTGGAACACCATATACCACTCTAAGGCTGCTTATAGCTGCCTACTTTTATGTTATTTTTGTGGCTAAAAACATTATGATAAAAAATGTATTTAGTCACAAAAATAACATGAAAATACAGTAATCAGTGAATATCTTTCGGCGAAAACATTCAGTAATTCGCCGGGGTCCACTGTACTGTAAATAACTGAGTTGGTTATGCTGTTTGCCAAGACGTCATATCCATCGAACATCAGCTAAAGTACGTCCTGATGATAAATTAACCAATGGACAGCCAAGTTTCCTGTTTCCTGAGGATGAGTATTGTATTTGAGTTTCTCATGCCTGCACTCTCATTCTACACCTGAAAGATCTGTTCTAAAATGGGGAATTCAAACTGGAGCAAGACTAGCTGGATGGCTAAGCAGGATGAGATCTGAAGGAACATGTGCAAAGTAATAGGCAGTAAGCAGTGCAGCTATTTGCCTTACAGACTCTGTGAGAGACTTGTGCTGCATACAGTGCTCCACGCAATGCAAATGCTGACCAATACCCTCCGGCCTCCCCCAAAGGAAAATATACATCAGAGAGAGCCTAATTTTCATTAAATGAATTTAGGGGGCATGCTTATATGTCAGGAAAAGCAAGGGTAGGGACATGATGTATTTGGTGCAAGGCTGAAAATGATCTGTTGTGCAATATATGTAAATGAACTGGAAGAAATATACTCTTAAAAACTACAAAAATAACGTATACTGTTCACTGCTGTACATATTTTTAAACATCGCATTGGCGATATGTCAAGAACCGGCTAAACCAGAACAAAAATCATCCCAGTACAGTGTAAGAATTAGATTTGTCATTACTCTTATTTGCCCTTACACAAATACATCAAAAAAAAACTATATCATATGAAGCAAAAACAAATTTGGAAACTCACAAACCTATTCCCTTAAACTTATATCACAAATCTGTGACCCACAAAAGAAACCTTTTGTGTAATTAACAATATGGCAACATCAGAACTATCTTCTAGCTACAGCATGAAAGAAACTTGGGGGGAATTATCGCTAACCTGTAAGGCCATGTTCCTGGCGGAATGAGTCAGCATATCACAAGATTGTGATCCGCGATTAACCTGTCGGCAGATGGATCCCATGTTGTTGACATTCATTTGGACCCTCTCTGCCAAACGAGTCTTTGAGTCTACAAACAGATTCTTGGCGCTTGTACTGGAAGCCGACGCCATGCTGGATCACAATCTGTGACATTAGAATATATATACAGTAGATGAACTGAGAATATAACGTTCTACAGTAAGGAACAGCAGGGAATGCTATGTTGGGACAGGAGGGCTACATGCTGAAATATCCTACACAGTACTCATTTCTCGTATTCGTATCATCCTTTAATCAAAATGAGTGTAAATTTGGGGAAAGATGAAAGCACAAATATTTCTTACACTCCTTGCAGGTTTAAATGTAAAATAGTTACCTAACAGATTTTACAGGCTACACACAAAAAAAAAAAGAACTTTACTTTGTAAACTATAAAGAAAGGGTTTGATTTACTGTTTACTGTACCGTAGCAGTTTCTTACACTGTACTTATAATAAAGTTTCTGTTTCATGAGTACATTCCTATGCTTTCCCTTACACCTATTTTCTGCTACACTTTAAGAGCATTATCACCCTAACATGAACACACCCAGGCATGACAGGGGACACTATATCTTTAAGCACTTCCGAAACTGACTGAACTGTTGGTACCCACAATTTTTAAGCTAACTTCATATCGACTCCCATCAACAAACGTCTGCTCACCAGAGACGCTTGAAAACCCATCTCATCTCCTACTACTTATGGGTAGTTTTCCTAATTCTCGAGACTGAATTTTTGTTTGATCAAAACATAATAATGGGACAGATGTGGCCAGAAGAGTTGGAAAAGAGTTACAATGATACACTGTATATATGGAAAGATGTACAGTTACTGTGCTACTGTGCAAGAAAGTGCTGTATATGGTACAAAAATAACACTGATGTACACCGCTGTGAGAGCGAGGAAGAAACTTTGGAACAGACACTGTCAAATTTACATGGCCGACAACTGTTAGCTTGGCTTCATGACCAGTATATTAACCAGAGGGTTAATGCTTACACTGAGACGACAGTATATTGTAGCAGTGGCGTTAGTACCATGCAAAATGGGGAGAAAGAGGATCTTGACATGGGATATGAGAGTACCAAGACAAGCTGTTAGATGGCGCCTTCCTACCTGAGGTGAGGGTACTAGTCCATTTGTCTTGACTATTGTAAAGCTTGGATATTCTTTTTTAATAAAGGTTCATGCCTGCATTACCTTAAATTGCATGGACACCAAGAATTTTATAACGGTGAATCTGCAATGAGGTTTCCCAAAGCATGTGTCTATGGGTGACACTAATATACCCAACCTTTCAGGTATGTATAAGGGTACACCCCGTCTTCCAGGACCAACACCAAGGGAAAATTAAATTTGCCTCCCTGTCATCCAGATGAAATATCTGCTGAGAGTTCCACTCTCAACAGAGTTTTCAACTGCCTACAAATAACCTCATTTTTCTTCTCTCAACGAAAAGCTGAGTCATTTAGGAAACAATAATTTGGTTTTGAAACACTCAGGAGCCACGTTCATCCCCAATTACCTCTTATTTTTTTCTTCCCGAAATGTTTTCATAAACATCTGTACCTGCACATATTATTTTTACACTTCTTCTAAGTACTAGACTGTACCTTTCCCATCTTTGTAAAAGGAAAACAGATAATACCATCTGAAAATCATTTCCACTGTTTATTGTCATTTGTAAAACTTAATATAATTATACTGTAGCTTTCTTATCAGACTAAAGATATTTTTATGTACATATCTTAACTTCCTACTCCTGCATTGCAAGACAGTTTTAAACTGTATGCTGTGAAATACAAAATTCTTAAGCTAGTGGCATCACTCTGTTGCACATGGACATTTGCAATGCACGAAGGTGAAGGAGAACGATTTAAATCATAAGTAACAAAAATCAAGGCTCTCAACATCTCAACAGTGCTAGTGGACAGTAACATTCCCAAAGACACCACAAATGTCTAAATACGTCTTCATCGGTGGCAAAATGAAGTAAATAAATGCATTGGGTCTAGATCTGATAAAATACAATAACAACATGAGGTCAAGGAGTTATACCAGACATACCGAACCTATAAACTTACTGGTATGTTTCACACACACACACACACACTGAGATATCAAGACTGATTAACAGTGAAGGGTTTTTACGACCTTCAAGAGTCTAAGCAAGTTTTATTTTGCAGTACCAGCAGTCATGAGATGCTCGTCTCCCTAAAGGCACATATCCAGTACAGCCCGACACAATTTTGGAACATCTTACATTTCCCAGGGCCAAAAGATCTCATGATAACTTTTCCCCATCACTTTTAGGAACGAAAACTTGATGTTAACCCTGCAGTTGAACATACAATTCCTTTTCTTTAAACTGAGAATTCTTCAGTGAACAATGACAGCCTCTTCAGGGTGATTATATGAATCGCCACATACAAAATATACTTTACAGAATACTTATAGCTGAGTTACAAATAATATTTTCCCCTCAACAAAGCTCACACATCAATATAACAAGCTACAAGACTTAAGCATGAAAATTGCAGCCACCACAATAAAAATCTCCTTAGAAAATTACGTTTAACAAAAGAACTGACGTACATGTTTGAAAGCAAACGTTCCTCTCTACCAAATTTTCCCAGTTGCGAAAAATAACTATATGTTAGGTAACATTTCTTCAGCTCTGCCATAACATTAAGACAAGTGAACTGTCACAACAAAAATCTGGTCCAAATACTTCTCACTAGTGATTATCTATATAAATTTAACTAAGGAATATGGTAGAATTCTTACAATTTATCAATACATGGGGAATACAGTACTTTATGCTTTGCTTACCACGTATTTACATACTGCACCACCACAGCAATGTACTACATTACTTCATTCCTATGAACTTGAAATTAATAAAAAAAAATAACAAACTGGTCAGTTTCCATCAAGAAGCTCTTACTGGCATACCAATACTTCAGATTCCCTCCGTTTGTTAAGGGTCTTGCGCTCACATCTGTACTTATGCATCAGCCTGCTAGCATGTGTTATGTACGTTTATAAATACCTTAAAGTATTTTCTGGCGTTACTGCAATGCACAATTTTTCATTAACCAGACTCCAGTCGTGTATGATCTGCACAGACAACATGACAGTCATTTTCTGAGCAATGCTACCCGACCACCATCAAACAGAGAGCCTCAGGATTACAGAGATGCAACATGAGAGATGGAAACAAACAGAACAGAATCTTACATTAGGGAATCATCATTCAAATCAGTTAAAGTAACCTTATCTATTAGTCACCTTCCTTGGATTTAAAAACTTAAAAAAATACGGGTGTTTCACTGTGACCAGAAATAGCACCCTATATGTCACCATATCAAGATTCACCAAGCAAATTAGACTAAGCCTCTGCACGTGAAAAGAACAGGTTAGGATAAAACCTTAGGCCCTGATTTGATTCATCTCGTACGGCTTCTGCACATCGCTCCGCTTGTAAGAGTCTCTCCTGTGCCAGAAGCAAGGGCATCCCACATTCCCGAGCCAAGTCGCCAGCCGACACTCCATCACTTTCGTGGCGATTCAGAACCTCAACGGTTGCAGCTACAACTTTCTTTTGGTCCAAACCAGCCGTCTGGACAACCTGGACCCCTGATTCAAATGTGTGAAGGATAATGGGAAGATTCAACTTCTTCATGACTTGGCAGGCATGAAGTACATCCTCTGGGGACAGCAATTCCAAACCTCGAGCTCTGTTGATGCGACAATAGACCTCGGAGAGTAACATGACCCCACCCGCCTCTTTGACTGCTTCTTCTAAAGCCTGCGAAAGTTCCTTGGCCAGATGATGATGATACTCATTTGCCGACCCAAACGTTTCTCGGGTGACAGGGTCATCTATGCCAAGGCTCAAAAGATACGATCTGAACTGAACGGTGTCGTCTGACGACACTTCTCCAGAGTGCTCTTTGATTTTGTTTGAGATATTCCTTGATAGCATCACCATTTCCTTCGCAAGGCCCATCAAATTTTTCAAATCCTCAAAGGCACGACTGATGTTCTGGTTAGTTTCTTGTTGTTTGGCTTGGATGGCACGCTCTATGCCTAAGATACCAGTGTGTGTTCTCTGACTTCCCCTTGACGCCTGAGGTATTGACGGAGCGGTTCTCTCCCACTGCTTCTCACCAACGACTCTTTGCAAGACTTGATGGAAAGTGCTACATCCTCCCTGTCTAAAGGACAACTTGATATACGAATGTGGACTAGAAGCTACGGGTCCTGCAGACTGAGTATGTGGGGGCTGTGAAAGATGAAGAATCAATTTTGGACTAGAGGTAAAATATCCACCTGCTTCCTCTTCTACAAGAACCACCAGACCGAGCTGTAAGCCTAAAGACGACGACTGACTTTCATGTCGCCAGAGCAGCCGAAAGTTAGTCAACACTAAGTGGCCGTCGTCATATCCCGTTTTCTTGTCGCCGTCATACAACCGTATCCCGTTAGCCGAGGTTTCTGTCCTCTCTCCCGACACCAAGCTAGGATCACACCAGTACCAACGATCCATGGTTCATCAAAGACAATGGATTCAGATTCAAGTTTGTTTGACATACAATCACAAAAAGGTGGCTTTCAAGACTCTTCACGAAAATATTCCACACATCACAACCAAGAATACAGCTCTCCTGCCACCTCCTGAAAAAGGAAGAAAAACAAAAATCAGAAGGAGCAAACTAAAAGCGAAAGATGGGTAAACTACTTCCAAATTCAATGGAAGTGGCAGGGAGCCAAATGACAAGTCTCACCACCTAAAACTTGCCACACACAATACTCTGTCCCACAGCAAAGACCCTGTCACTCATGTTTCAATTTATGTAATATTACACTTATTATCTCAGCACCACTGCATAATAATTCTACAAAATTCTGAGAGAAATACAATGGTTATACTTGGTAAGCACCCCCAATCTACTGTATGCCCGTTTTGATAAATGGACAACTTGAGTTTTCTTTGAATCGAAAATCTTGCCAAGGGGGAAGACATCCACGTAAACTCACAACCCATTACACTAACTAAAATTTCAGTAAAATTCAGAATCCATTTTAACCCCAGTGCAGTATTGGTAAATGCGTATAACAATACCTTATATTTATTAAATAAAATCATGAAACCAAAAAATTTAAGCTTCCTTCTCTGAGCAAAACTACAAGGAAAAACTATAAACTTAATACGGTGCCCAATGAAATCCAACTCTCAATAAGTGGGCTTCACAAAGACAGATTCTACTGCACACCAAACAATAGAATGATAAACTTTGAACACAGTATTTTATCAATTACACGTATACAAAAATCCCTAACCTATCCCACTGCAGGATGGTGCATAACCGCTGATGCATCCTCAACTCGTCATTATCAGTAGATTCTGTACACAGTACCTTCAAAGTGACGGACAACCTTCAAATCACACATATGCCTATGGTATACAATTATTATAGAGAAAGCCCATTATAGCCCAAGAGAATCTTGGCAAATATCCATCAAATGTGAACAAAATAATCTCATTGAAAACTTTACCCTAACTGATTTACATGCGCTCAAGGAATTACAACATACCAGTATTTTAAATGAACTCTAATGTTGGCAATAATAAAACTGCAGTGTTAAAATATTCTGGTATAACTCCTTTTTCTACATGCATGGCTGCAACCAAAGCTCCTGCATTCCAACTTGAAATGTAAGTCTTTTAAGGATAAAATAAGAACGTGAGAAGCCTAGTATTGCTTCCTGTTCATATTTATATGTTCAATAAAAAGCAAATTTGCCCTACTATAAGTATCATGGTTTGGAAGAGTGCCCAGAATAAAGGTCTCTTATGTTCCCTATCTCTATCTCATCAATTTAAAATTTGTTTTTATACCAATTGCAGCAGAAATTATTAATTACTGAGATACGGATACCTGGCAGAAATAATGACTTTTGGCCGCTGGTGTGTCACAAAATCTGACAATTCACAGAAGTTCATGCAGGACATGATGTCTTTCATCACATTAGGTTAGGTTAGGGAGCTTTATGTCTACATGACTCGCTGTTGAATGTGGTGTCATAGCCTGCGTAAACAAGAACTAATCCTTAATGCGGCTATCCATACCTCGTAAATACCTATTTGCAACAAAAGTGGTAAAAATGAAAATTCTATAATTTACAATTTCTAGCATGATGACAATGTTGTCAGATGATGTCCAGCATGGTTTAGAAATATGGTGGTCACGTGTCTGCATCAAATTTTCAAGGGTGTTTGGGTAAAACTGAAGATTACTACCGCACCCCTCTGGTTCGGTAACTACAAGTTTGTGTGTAAAATGGGTGACGTGTTTGGTACCAATCCCTTGGGGATGAACTTAAAACATCAATAAAAGACTGTAAATGACATACACATAACTAAAGGCATAAACATGAACAAAAACATAAGCAAAAGGCGGTAAATATTATGGTCGCAGACTGGCGGGAACCAGTCCAGCAGTAGTCTTCACTTTTACCATTTTTAAACGCAGAATTATAAAACGATGAACTTTCTTTTATTTTTTAATGCTGTTCCTGGCATTATAACTGCTCTTGTCCTACCAGCTATACTAACCTAACCTCATCCAGTAACAAAACACAACCCAGGGCATAGCTAATTCCTACCTTGCATGGTGGGCTGGATCTATCCTAAAGGTTAGGGTATTACCGGTAAAACTGAAAACTACTACCGCAGCCTCGCTAACATCATTCCAACCAGAATATTGACTGCCTTTCATATTTATTCATATTTTTAACTATATTATTTTACATGTTTCTACTGACTGCATTTTGTTTTTATTTATGTTTATATATCACATTTTTTTATTCTATATTGACCACCTTTTGTTATGTTTATTTCTCTTGTATTTCTTTACACCTCCACTGACGGCCTTTTTATTTTATTCATGTTTATATCGTTCACATTTTTTCATGTTTATGTCTTCCATTTATGTTTTCACATTCATCCCCAAGGGGCTGGTACTAAACACGGAGCTCATACTACAAGTAAACTGCTAGTCACTCTGCTACGTGGGTGCGGTAGCAGCCTGTAGTTTTACGTTAAAATAACCAGTGCACCACGAAACGGCTATTATCCTAACAGCTTTAATAGCCTAACCTCGCCTAGTACCATACTTTACTACCAAACCACGTCCAACCTCCTGCCTCACTTGGTGGGCTTAACCTGACCAACTGCAAACGTCAAAAGTAGAGCCTAGCCTAGTTCTGTGGCTTAGGGTCCAGGCAGCCATTTTTGAGTGAAAAACCATTTTTGGTTTTTCATGCAAAAGTGGCTAGGAAATGACAGGACACTAAAAGAGGCCAAAAATACCAACCTAACGTAACCTTGGGATGTTTTCTGGTTACAGTTTCGCTGTATTAGCTTTTGAGGGGGGGGGGAGTGTCGTCTTACTTTTTAAGTTGCAATTTGACTCATTTTTTAATTATCGTTTCCGCACAGTGTTAATGGGGTCCAGTGTAGCAACAACGAAGCGATCTTTTCAAAAATGTGGGTTACAATTTCATACAGTCTATTTGCAACTTACAAAATATTACCCACTAGGCTAGTAGCCTACTAGCCTAGGCCTAACAGCCAAAATCAGCCCTAGGGAAAAAGATACAGTTAAAAGAGCCTAACAATCATCTTAGTCCAAATATAAGTTGCCTAAGCTACAAAACAGCCTACGAAATAGTCCAGGCTACAATAGGCCTAAGCTATAGTCCAGGCTACAATAGGCCTAAGCTAACATCATGAATTACGAAACGATGTTTCTTCTATCATCAAGCAATTTCCTGGATAGGCCTCAACCTACAAAATTTCAGAGGAAGGTCTAAAATTTGCCAATAATAACGATCGTAGGTCTAACGGCCCATCGTAGGTGAAGGCAAAGGTCACGGGACACCACATGAATAGTCCCATACCATTGCACCAATTAGACTAGGCCTAAGGAAAATTTCGTCATTTCTTCATTAAATTAAACGATTTAATCGCCCTCCCGTCTTCCAAGTCGTGTAATTAATCGCGGCTCACGAAGATTTAAATTCGTTTTTGACGAAAATACGAAAACGCAGACATTTTCTCACCTAGGAATGTTTGAGCGAGCTTCGATGGAAGGTGGTGCTCCAACGCCTAAGGGAGCCATTAGCCCCCCGCGGTCACATGACCTCGCAGACTGTCAGTCTATTCGTCTGTTGTGTATCTATCTATCTTTATATTTAGAAATCTCTCTATCTATCTATATATATATATATATATTTTCTAGGTCATGACTGAAAAATGACGCGAAGGTCTTCGTGAAATCAAGGGGAAATGGACGATTTTTCAGTCTATTTATCTATTGTATTTCTATCTATCTATCTATCTATCTATCTATCTATCTATCTATCTTTATTTAGAAATCTCTCTATCTATCTATCTATCTATTTACATATATATATTTCCTAGGTCATGACTGAAAAATGACGCGAAGGTCTTCGTGAAATCAAGGGAAAATGGACGATTTTTCAGTCTATTTATCTATTGTATTTCTTTCTATCTGTCTATCTTTATAAATTTCTCTATCTATCTGTGCATATATATATTTTCTAGGTCATGAGTAAGGAAAATAACGCGATGGTCCTTGTAAAATTGATGGAAATGGGACGATTTTTACTCTGCTGGACTCATCGTTATGAAAACATGGCTAAGAATTATCTCAGTATATCTATGAAAAAGTCTGTCTGTCTATCAGCCTATCTATCTGTGTGTCTAGATTTATATTTTATAGATGTTTTACATTAGCTTCGCAAGTATGATTAGAAAAAGCTATATGCCAAAGTCTTAGTAAAATGAGTGGAGATTGACGCTCTATATTCTGTTGAATTTAGCTTTGTGATTCTATCTATCTATCTATTTATCTATCTATATAAAGAACAAATACGGAGTGGAGGCCATCTATCTATCTATATATCTGTATATTTATATATTTCTTGGTAATTTATATTAGCTGCGCAAGTATGACTAGGAAAATTGGGCGTTTTTTTTTAAAGTACCAAGAATTTTCTCAATACTCATAAAAAAATTATAGAAAAGTGAATAATAAAACTGTTGATGCACTTTGAATCGTATTTTTAACATTAAATAAACATTAACCAGAATATTTGAGTCGTAAAATGGTTAAAATATATTAGAAAATATAGTACCATAACTATCCTAACTGTGACTCACTGTGGCTCTCCATAGACCTATAAGATTTGGCGAAGACTTCTAAAATGGCGACGGATACTTATAATCATTACTTGCAATCTTTCTATTCTTGCCTTCTTGCAATCCTCGCCACACATCCTTTCCTACAAGCACTGTTACCTAATCTTAATTTCCACTCATTTCCTTTTTATTCATTTCCCGTCTTTCGACTCGCTTCTCCTCTATGCCAGTGGTTCTCAACCAGGGGGGATTCCCCCCTAGGAGGGCAATTCAGAGTTTCAGAGGGGGAACTGTGACCACAGACTGGCAAACACGAAACGTTGGGCTTTGTGCTGTTGCATATTATTTGTTGCATATTATCTTGTTGCATATTATTTGGGATGTACCTTTGGGGGCAGACAATTTTGGAAAGGGGGTCCGGGGGAATGACATTGTGACATATGGTAAAAGGGTGCATGGGACAAATGGTTGAGGACCACTGCTCTGTACAAAACCTCCCTCTCCCTCTCCACTTTCAGTCTTTCCTGTAGTCTGTATTTCTTTGTAATTTTATAATTGTCTGTTCATGTGTGTGTGTGTGTGTGTGTGTGTGTGGAGAAAGCTTTGACATGGAAAAAAATAGAAAATAAACATGTTTGCTTTTTATTACTTAATAAATACAACAATATGTTCATTAAAAACACCTCAGTGTCAATATGTAAAGGATATACATATTTTCATTTTCAAAATCTCACAAAAAATCCAGGAGAGTTCAAACTCTCTATCATCGGTATTTTAATATCAAGTCTTTTTTTACTTTAGGGGATTGATTTCATAAGAGAAATAATTCCCCTATGCTATAATGAGAGAAATAATTTCCGTACGTTATAATAAGGCGAATAATTTTTCAATAATTTCCCTATGTACAGTATCACATGAATTGTCAAATATTGTTTGAGTTATCTACAAAAAGAAAACGAACTTCTTCTTCTTCTCTATAGTAAATTACTCCAATAATTGGTTACAGGGCTAACTGTTATAAAGTGGTAAACCCCCATTCGCTGTTGTAGAATGGGACAAACTGGCTATTATAAATTGGCAAACCCCATTAGCTGTTGTAGAATTGGACTATAGACTATTTTAAATTTGCAAACCCCCGTTAGCCGTTGAAGAATGGGACTATAGGACTATTTCAAATTGGAAAATCCCATTCGCTGTTGTAGAATGGGACTATAGGACTATTTTAAATTGGCAAATCCCCATTAGCCATTGTAGAATGGAACTGACGGGTTATTATAACCTGATAAACCCCCATTAGCTGTTGAAGAATGGAACTAACGATTTCCTCTCGAAAGCGCCATTATAACCCGCTTTTCCTAACCAAAGTGAATAATCCCAAAGCTTTATATAAAAAAAAAGCTATCATTGAAAGTCTTAGCAAAACTCATCAATCAAATGGCCATCCCATAGACGCTGTTGACGCTCTCGTAATCCAAGATGGACGCCCTAGGGTCTTCTGTGACGTCATTCCACGTCGTGTGACCGACAGGAAGACACTTCGGGGGATCTTCTAGGGAGTCTCGCTCACGGCCCTTGTTATAAACGCCCTCCGTTTTGATGACGTTGGCGTCGAGGCTCCTGTTGAGGGAGTTGTTTAGGTCCTCCGGGAGGGGCGGAGGTACTATTGGGGGCCACACTGAAACGAAAATTAAAAAGATTATTCGTCGGGATCAGCTTGGCATCAAACAAGACTTTCAGAGTTGGTGATACTAATAATACTACTACTACCGTTACTGATATTATTATTATTATTATTATTATTATTATTATTATTATTATTATTATTATTATTATTATTAAAACTTTTAATCTACGAAAAAAATGTGTTGACATTACAATATTAAATTGGGTCTTGGTAAAAGAGAGAGAGAGAGAGAGAGAGAGAGAGAGAGAGAGAGAGAGAGAGAGAGAGAGAGAGAGAGAGAGAGAGAGAGTGTATATTATTATTACTATCATCATTCACCTTATTCTAAAAACAAAACAATTAATGAATTCCAGGTATATTCGAGAATAAGACTAGGCCTAGCTGACGGAATTCCACTTATTAAATAGAATCGCCCTCAGCACTCACAAGCTTTCTCGTAGTGATGTTCATCCTCTTTCTTCCGAAGGACGACGATCACAAGGCTCACAGTGGCGATAATCAGGAGCACACAAAGGGCGGAGACCCCGACGAGGGCTTCGAACAGGTAGCCAGCGGCGGGAACTCCGGAGGGAGTGGCTGACGGCGGCTGGAGTCCTGGAAGGGAGAAGCAATACTTGGAATGTAGATTAAAAGTGTATGATAAAAATCCACAATTTTTTTATATAAATAAAGTTGTAAGTTGTATTATTTATATAAAAGGTAACAACAATGACTTTCCTTTATCAATAATATGTACAACTTATTTATACAATTGTGGATTTTTATTGTACTCCAGTTTTCCACGACATTGTGAATTTCTTGGAGTTACTTGGGATTTTATGAAAGAAGAAGCATCACTGAAAATTTAATTGAGACATTTCATTTCTGGGAATTGGAGGGATAGAAAAGAACCCAGCTAACAGGTTGAGAAATATGAAAACATCTGCTTGGAGTATACCAAGATAAAAAAAAAAAAAAAGTGATAGGTCTAATTTGCTATTTCAAGCGTAAATTTCAAGTCGTCAAGAAGCTCACAGAGCGAGTTTATATATATATATATATATATAATATATATATATATATATATATATATATATATATATATATATATATATATATATATATATTCGTCCATCAGAGCTTTAGAGATAATTATTTAAAATTAAAGAAGAATATTTGCATGCGTTAACAAAAGAAACTCGTTTTCAACGGAATAAATTACGTAAATTCTTTCGTCCGAACTGAAATTCGAAAACTCCTTTCATTTCTGCGCAAAAGAGTAAAAACTTGTCCCCATATCCGCTGGTCTGACAGGATACGTAGAAAAGGTAACCATGTCTTGCTGTCAACAACGTACACCCTCTTACACTTGTTTACATTCGTCGTCCGGAAATGACGAATAGCAAGATTGTGATAAATGGCAGATGTGATTAGGCCTATAATTTTAAACCGTTTACTAACGAGTCGTGTCAGGGTTGTAGGCCTATATATACCAGATGCTTAACAATACATGGCCATATTGAATTCCTTTTTAAGTGTTTGAAAAAAAGTACATAGAAATTTTCTTATAACGCCAGGTTTGCTCAGGCCCATAATTTTAAACCATTTACTAACGGTCGTGTAGGGGTTGTAGGCCTATATATACCAGATGCTGACACCACAAGACCACGCTGAATTCCCTTTTAAATATAAAAAAAAAAAACGAAAATATATATTTTTTTAAGAAGAAAAAGCAAAAAATGGTTAAAATAAAAAAACTCACCACAAGCGTAGATGTTGCTACAAAACATCCAGTGGAGTTCTTTGTCACTGGAGATCGTAATGTTTTTTATTGAGTCGTTCGTGAACGTCACGTACTTCGTGCAGGATGGAGCGACGATAGAAGACCGGTTTGAGGATGACGATGGCTAAAAAAAAGATGAATAAATATGAAAAAAACATGAATAACTGGAATCGATCCGTCCGGATCTCCGTGACTCAAGTCACTCGCTTTTGTTATTCACGTGGTTTACTTTTAGATGTAAAAAAAAAAAAAAAAAAAAACCCTCTCCCTTAAAAAAATATATGAGTCACAAATCGTCGACATTTCTTAACCAGAATTCGAAATGAATCATTTCTGATTTATAATTAGGCATAAATATTTAGTGGGGACATATTTAAAAATAGATTGTGGCTGAATTACAATTCGAGATGACTAAATCATTGTAATTTCGGATTATAATCATGCATACATATTGCAGCTCATAACAGATAAAAAAAGAAAAAAATATATATTATATAGGACGTTTCCCTGGCCGCCATAGCGCTTATCTAGATAAAGACGTAGGCCTATAGTTGCCAATACATTAATTACGATCTCGAATTATAATCATAAATACAAATGCAGACAGACACATAGGCCTACAGTTGCCAATACCATTAATTATAATGATGGACTATAATCATGGATACAGCTACAGATCTTCTTTGGATCCTGACAAAGACATGGGCCTACAGCTGACACCACACACAAAAATAGGCCTACTCACCGGCTGATAGAGATAAGCAATATGCCAAATGTGGGTCTGATTGACGCTGACTTCGACCTGGTAAGGAAACTGGACGAAGAGGTTCAAAATGGCCGTCGTGTTGGGCGACTCGGCCCAGAAGAGCAACGTCGAGGTCGATTCCTCCGGCGGGAGGGTGATGCTGACTTTCTTGTCAACAGTGGTTCTGAAGACGCCTGCAAGAAGATGAAAAATAAATGAACTTTCGTTTGTTTTTTTAGGTGATTTCTTTCAAAGTAAATTGGTCTGTGTTGATTTATTCATTGCAGGAATGTCAGGCGTTTATTATTTATTTAGTTTTGACGTGAATTTTGCTTTATTGAGATGATTTCAGCTCTTAATAGGCCTATAGCCGTGCTCAAGATGGCTGCAAGAGAGTTCAGTTCGGTTTTCGATTTATTTTCTTCTAAGAATATTGGCCTTTGGTGATTTATTTCCCCCTGAAAAGCATTAACGTTTATTCATTTGTTCTCTGCAAGATTATGCATCTTTAATCATTCATTTCTCGCAAGAATATTCACTTAAAATTATTCAGTCTTCTCAAATCTACTCCGGAATGATAGACTTACCTTGATTTTTCTTTCTTCCAGAAGATAATTCACTTCATTCAGGATATTTCTTTTAAGAAAATAATTAAATCTATTGATAGATGTTCTTACAAGAACATCTAATTCTAATTTTTTATATGTTCCTTTTGGAATTGATGTAGCCTACTTCATCCTATAGGCCTACGTAAATACTTAATTTACCTAGCCATGTATTCCCAGAGGTATTTACTGTTCCTATTAAAAGCCAAAGAAATGTATTCAGCCTACGTATTCACAGAATCTATTGTGTATGTATTCTGTATGTGAATTCTGCCTAAGTATTGGGGAAATGTATTCAGCCTATGTAGGCCTATTCTGTAAATGTATTAGGGAAATGTGTTCAGCTTCTGTAGTCAGAGGATCTATTCCGTCTAAATATTCATAGAATCTATTCTAAGTATTCATAGAATCTATTCTGTCTAGGTATTCACAGAACCTACCCTAAGTATTCATTGAATCCATTCTGTCTAAGTATTCATAGAATCTATTCTGTCTAGGTACTCACAGAACCTACTCTAAATATCCACAGAATCTTTTCTGTCAAGGTATTCACAGAACCTACTCTAAATATCCACAGAATCTTCTCTGTCTAGGTATTCACAGAATCCATTCAGCCTAATCATTCACAGAATCTATTCTGCTTATGTATTCTGCAAATGTCCTCTGAATAAGAATTCGGAGAATCCACACAGCTCTAAGCATTCACAGAACCAGATCCGGTTATTTACGAAACTGAGCAAGCTACCCAACCTGGTAATTACCACCGAAGGTCAACTGAAAAAACCGGAGATGCAATGGTTCCTCGTGACGTCATTTCCTGTACAAGGCCACCAATCGCCTTTGATACCTGTTGCCAACATGCCGTGACGTCACGATGACGTCATCTATCTCTTGTCTCGCTTATTTCTGGGCTAGAAATGGACGTGAGATTGCCATTGCCGTCGGCCTTTGCTCACAATAAATGATATCCCTGTCAAGAAGTGCTTTCTACCTGCTGGACCCAGTGGGCCAGAGTGGTCAAAATGGTCAGTGGGCATGGGCAAGGTCATCCAGAAAGGCCCCTGGTCAGGATCCGGAATCATTAGGAAGTGAGGACCCTTATTATTGTTATTTTTATTATTGTTAGAATCTTTTCACTGAATATCTTTATATATATAAATATATAAACATATATATGTATATATATAAAATACACACACACACATATATATATATATATGTATGTGTGTGTGTGTGTGTGTTTGAGGCAACTCACCGATTTTAGAGAAAAACTTCCACAGACAAATAATAATAATAATAATAATAATAATAATAATAATAATAATAATAATAATAATAATAACCACATTACCTTTTTCTCCAGCGTCGGCTCGAACTCCAGTCAAGATGATCAGGACAACCAAGAAGAAGTCACGAAATCTCGCCATTTTTTGCACTCGATTTTCCACCTTGAGTTCGACGAGAGAAAAGCTCATCCAAGGCTTGAATAAACCGTCTGTCTTGATCACTAATTAATAATAATAATAATAATATAATAATAATAATAATAATAATAATAATAATAATAATAATAATAATAATAATATAGGTCTAAGAACAGAGTCCCTCCTTCTCTGTTCGCTGGCGGTGCCAGAGTGACACCTTGCGGCATGACTCAGGCTGAATGACCTACACTTGCCGGATGTGATGCTTGCTCAACATGCCCCTACAGAGAGAGAGAGAGAGAGAGCAAAGACGTGATTGATTTCTTTGTGCAGAGAAACAGGGATTGAAAATTAAGGTCTTTTTCGTATAGAACTATAGAGAGAGAACGAGAATACTGCCGACTGAGAGAGAGAGAGAGAGCAGACGTGATTTCTTTGTGCAGAGAAACAGAGATTAAAAATTAAGGTCTATTTCGTATAGAACTATAAAGAACGAGCATATTCCCAACTGAGAGAGAGAGAGAGAGAGAGAATTTAATTAAAGAAGAAATGAATACATAAAATTATTACGATAAGACGCTTCACATGAATACGATTTTTTTAATTGAATTTTACATTGTCAGTCGGTTCACTTTCTAGGCATTGCACGGACGTCACGTTTGCGCATGCGTGACGTCAGTCAGTGTAGGTACATATACACACACATGCATACATCCACATAAACACACACAGAAAGTACTTTGAGTTCAATGCTACATCTCCAAAAGTTAGATACTTACAAAAGTCAGAAAAATTAGCAAAATTTCTGATGCACTGCTAAACTAAGAGCTGTTATGCCAGTTGGACGAACCAGTAAATGAACAAATGGGTCTTATGTTAACACGCTGGTAGAAAGGGTTAAGACACTCGCCCGTGTCAGAGGGAGGACCTGGGTTCGAGCCCTCCTAGAGAGGATGGCGTGATATGGATGCGTTCCTTCAAAAACCCACCGTGTCTTTGTTGACCAAAGTATTACATTACGTACTCAGCTGTTAGTCACCTGTGGTGAACTGGAGAGCTAAGGTCTCTCTTACTGGTAAAAGGAAATAAAACCATGAGACGTTTCAGCATTTAATTCGGTTATCAATATGAGTTGGAAGACTCGCAGTGTATGCGAGAACAATTTCAGAATCTATCAACAGGTGCCCCATTCGGGTTTTTCTTGTATTCCCCCATTGGTAGAATGAATTAAGCTGTAGTAGTTGTAGCAGTAATATCTATGAGGAAGTGGCCTTTGAAACGGCTCCGTCAGCAATCAGCTATCTGGCGGTAATTGAGACTGAAGCCCAAGTTCCCTCCATCTGCGATTTCGTTGCTGTCAGTCCTGACGTAGAGGACGAACGGAGTCGAAGTGCCTGTTCAGAAGACCATGAGGCATTGCGTCAGACTACATCCATAACTAGGAATAACAAACATATTGCTAATCAGTGCACTGAAAGTCAATTACCTTTCACATGAAATCTGAACACTTACTCGTCACGCTGATGGGAAACCCCAGCCCGCAGAATCTGTCGCTCTGCTCGGGGTCAAAGCCTTCGGAATAACCCCCAGGGATAATCACGTAGTCAGACGGGCAGGCGCTTCCAGTCGAACAGGAGGCAGGATCACCGATGACATCAGGCGGCAGAACATACATGTCCCCTGAGACGGTGAAACTGTAGGTTGTGGTGGGGTCTCTTTCCCAAACGATGCCACAGTATCCGGGCATTCTTCTCACGCAGATGCCGTAGTTGTGGTCGACTATCTGGGAAGTTGGAGGTGCTGGTGAAAGAAAGATTGATTAATGCTGTTAGTGTTTGCACATATAATTTTGAGTTGTTATTTTGCAGAAATTTGATTTAGGCTAGTTCCTTGAAATCCCATTGTGACTCTTGACCTAATAAGTGACTTATGTCCCTTCAGGTTGGTGGACTGTGGTGGAATGCAACCAAAGCAGAGAAGGGCATGGGGTTAGCAACTGCAATCTATGCAAGAAACTGGTGAGAATAATGAACAGAGGAGATACAAATGTTGTATCTATCCAGTACTTTCTAGGTCTATCTCTCCTCCTCATTCCCATACTCCTCCCATTCACCCCACATGACTCAACCACCTCAAAGCACACTAAAACATCTCTCCAGCTACGATAACCGTTTTGTATCTTACATGCACTGTTGCACATGTATGCACAAATACATGGTTCATGAAGTATCTTACCATGTACAAGGTCACGTAAAAGTTGAAGCTACTGACGTTCCCAACTGACTCGGTGTAGTACTGTAAACATCCACTAGGCGCTGAGGGAGAGGGATCTCTTAGAATCTTATGCTACTTGTATATATGCATATATTTTCTGATCTGGTGCGCTGCTGAAGTCAGGCATGCTGGCGCTGATGTGGCATCAGCCCACCATCTGCCGTGGCTTCAGTAGTGCACCAGCGTAGAGAAAATAGCTGCTACTTGGATGACTTTAACTTGTCCTTTCCCAATTTAAACTCACACCCAAGATGGATTTCTCATTTTATTAACATTTTCAAGGTTATTTACTAGCTTAAGTTGCCGTATTTTCTAAGTCTTTAAGGTAATATGGTCAAGAAGTCTTGATTTTCTCAATTTCATTTGTGAATTTACTCCCTTGAGGCAAAACATTTGAAATACAAGATTAAGAAGACGGTGTGCAGAATGGAGAATGAAGAAGACTATCAAGATGCCGAGAAATTTGGATCTTTCAGAGCACCGGGTAGATCTCTCAGACCCATCGTAAGCAAAGATAAGTTTCCCCAACTCTAGTTAAGCTATCTAACACCCACAAGTATTTTCTCACCTAAGTACCTCGAGTCGCAACCAATCTGTGTGACTTGGATCCTCCACGAACGACTGCTAGATGGCAGCACCGAGTCGACGACTAATTCCAGTGCACCTCCGTCAGGTGCAACTTCCACGTACACTGCAGGTGAGCAAATTGGGATGAGCATCGTGACATTATTAGTGAAGAAGTTTTCTCTGTAACAATCACTGATTGATTTATGACTACTAAAACATAACTGCAAATTAACCACTGGTCAATAATATGTGAAGGTAGGGGCAGAATTTTGAAGCAACGATGCCTTGGCTTGAAATTTGCCGAGAATCTGAATGGCATTATGTTGCCTTCTTACCTTAATATATTCTAAAAAGATTAGGTTAATGCTACATACCCAGATTCCAAGAGCCCAGTACATGTGCCACATACCTGGAGTCTGGGTATGCAGAATGCCGTCATCTACAGGTTTTCTATTTCAGATTGCAGATTGGTTTCTCTGATAGTTTTTAGTTGATTCTTACAATTCTGGCTTTCAGTTCCTTAATGAATGCTTATTTTCACCCATTATCCCCCTACCTCCATCAAAGAAAATAAAGACCATTTAATTACAGGAATATATCGCAACCCAACATCCCCTACCATAACCTAACCTGGGAATATGTATCCTCCTTGTCCGTGGGAGTCACCAACTTGCAAAGAAACTTTATCTGAATGACTGAGTTAATTAAGGTACTGCATCCTACCTGACCAATGGCTTTGCATTCCCTGGACCCCGTCGACCTGGCGTAAAGAGATACAACCTAACCTAACCTCACCTAACCTAACGTACAGTGAGTCGTTATTCTTGGCCAAGCTACGTACGCTGGTTCGATGCGAGAGAAACATTTCTGGATTAATGGAGTAACAAAATATCTAACAGAACTAAGCGTCCCTTTATCCCGTCATTGGAAAAAGTTAGAAATCATTAAATTATCACTCACTACACTGGCCATCATTGCAACTAATGGGTACATAAGTCCCTTGCTCTGTTGGAAAAACTTAGAGACTGAATTATTACTCACTATGCTGGCCATCATTCACACCACATATGACTGGAATGGAGGTGGGTAATTCGCCCGTTACCATCAGGAAATCATCGTTGCAATGGCCATCCCAGTCAGGCTGAGAGAGACGGAGTTCCAGGAAGTCCAGGCGAACCTGACAAATGTCTTCATTCATCCTCTGGATGGTGAGGGCGCATGCTCCTACGCCACTCTCCTCGGGGTGAATGAAGTACGAGTTGTTGAATGCTGTTGATCCTCCACAGCTCTTCTTGACTGGTTGGGAAATTGAAAGAAGGAATTAGAGAGAGTGAGAGAGAAATAACAAGTAAACAGGAAGAGAGAAGGTGAAACATGAACACAAAGCACGCTGGAGTAGCATCTTCCAGAATCTAAAATTGTCGTGCTAATATTGTCTCCAAAAGACCACTAGAAATGATCCTAGGTCAGTTCTGGGTAATGACAGTCAGCTTTTTATCACATTCTTCTTCTTTTTCTTTAGGAAAACGGAAATGCACATTTAGAATTTTGATAAAAACTATATCCATGACATATATATACACACATATATATATATATATATATATATATATATATATATATATATATATATATATATATATATATATATGTTTTTACTTACCTATGCAGCAGGACCCCAGTCCTTCAGCGCAGGATCCAGAGGCCGTCCCTCCTATGAGGTCACACTCCTGGGCGAGCATGCAGCTCCCATAGGAGAAGCTGGCGTCCTCTGTCGAGCATTGGTCATACAGGGCATCCCCTGAAACAGTCGAGAGATCTGTGTTTACAGGAAGAAGAAAGTGGATACAGTAAGGCAAAATTTACAGTCTAGTGTGTAATCATAATCATAGAGAGGAAGAGAGAGAGCTCTCACCCAATTCTTCTCTCAAAAGACTGCTGTCTTCAGGTTCTCTCTCTGCAACACATCTGCTGAACAAGGCAGCCGCACAGAGCAGCCCGCAGAGGGTCTTGACGAAGAGGAACAGCTGCTGTTGTAAAATAGAATCGGTTTAGGGAAATCCAAAGTTAACATGCGATCTAGTTGTCTTATTTTCAATATTTTTTTCATATCTGTTTTATTTACGTCCTGACAACTTGTGGGCCGATGATTATGCATCTTTTACATCAAAGTCTAGGCCTTGTTTTACAATGTAAGTTTCGGTATAAGCTGTTTTCCCTCAGGAAGTAGGCTCAAGGGAAAAAATCTACTACCAGGGTTGGCTCCTGAGGAATTAAAAACATAAATCATGATACCATTCACTGGCCCAGTTCAGAAACCTGCACAGTAGTCCTACAAGCAGCTTGCCAAAGCACCTTACACACTATATTGAATAGGCCTACTACCTTGCTTGAGCTCACGTCTCCTTTGATGTCAATACCCTTTCTTTTTTATACTTCTTCTTCGCCGCCATCTTGGTATGTCTTCAAAGCCTGGCTTAGGCGAGACTTCTAATAACTAGGTCATCAAGTACTGCAGGTTTTGATTGTTATTGAAATCATTATTATGTAAAATTTATTGTAATCACATTTTGGAACTTATATCCTTGACAAGTTGGAATTCATAATCATTATGGAATATGATTTGTATATATGAGGCTGTAAATTCCATTCATTAAGAATTGTAATTTAGAATTATCATTTTAATACGCAATTTATTTACGTGTAAAATTTTATTTTATAATTACACTTTATTATAATCTAGAATTAATATCACTCATGACTGACATGTGTTAAATATTGTTCTAAATTGTTATAGATTACACTTGACTGTGACCAGAATCTATTTTCTAAATTTACAGTCAAACAGGATTTCAATTCACAATCATCATAGATTAAACTCATAATCATTCTACTGTATATTCATCACAGATTACAATACGTAAGCAACATCAGTCATCATTCATATCTGTCACAAACAACGAGGCCCAGAATTGTCGTCAGAAATTATGATAATAAAAAAAAATGGAAAAAATTCGTGGGAAAATCACAAGTTGAAGTCACCTGGGGCAGTTCTCTATGTAAGTCTTCTTCTTGTTATCTAATCTCAAACGGTCTTTCTCCTCTCAGAGGAATAGCGTTATTACCCCTTTATTCTCTTTCTACTCTGACTGACTGATTGATTTATAGATTTTAGCTAGCATACATGCCAAGCACTGGGGCAACTAAGGCCATTCAGCGCCCTGAAGCCTGTAGGCATTGCTTAAGGTTCTTTGCAGCGTCCCTTCGGCTCCTAGCTGCGACCCTTTTCATTCCTTTAACTGTACCTCCGTTCATATTCTTTCTTCCCATCAGACTTTCCACCCTCTCCTGACAATTGATTCATAGTGCAACTGCTTTGAGGTTTTCCTCCTGTTACACCTTTCAAACCTTCTTACTGCCAATTTCCCTTTCAGTGCTAAATGACGCCATAGGCTCCAGTGTGCTTGACCTTAGGCCTAATTCCTATCCATCCCACTGCTAGTAAGATTCTGGGGAGTAGAAGATCCTACCTACCTTCATTTTCAAGCTCCAGGTGCCAACTAATTAATATACTAAGCGTGGCACAGGTACTTCATGCCCCCTGGAGATAACCGCGCGATTACAAAGGAAGGAAGGTTGGGGAGAGGCAGTTATAATTAGTTTCTCCCACGGCTGGGGCTTGGTAGTACCAAGAAGTACAAGGGAGGGCTTGAGCCTTCTAGACTGACTCTCTCTCTCTCTCTTCTTTTCTTGCTGTATGAAATATCAAATACAAAAAGAGAGCCCTCACCTTCTAAACATGGTACTCTCTCGTTTTCTTTCTATATCAAATATCATTGCAAGATTTCAGATTATAAAAGAAGGACTTAACTTAAACTATTTTAATAATAATAATAATTTAGAACTGGTATAACTCTCTCTCTCTCTCTCTGTATGAAATATCATTACAAAATATCAAGTTAGAGATACAAAAAGTTGGTATAACTTTTTCTCTCTCTCTCTCTCTCTCTCTCTCTCTCTCTGTGAAATATTGCAAGATATCAAGTTAGAAATATAAAAAGGTGGTATAACTCTCTCTCTCTCTGTATGAAATATCATTACAAAATATCAAGTTAGAAATACAAAAGTTGGTATAATTCTCTCTCTCTCTCTCTCTCTGTATGAAATATCATTGCAAGATATCAAATTGGATATATAAAGAGGGCCTTAATATTCTAAACATGGCAGAACTCTCTCTCTCTCTCTCTCTCTCTCTCTCTCTCTCTCTCTCTCTCTCTCTCTCTCTCTCTCTCTCCTTTTCTTTCTGTACAGAATATCATTACAAGATTTCAAATTAATTACCAAATAAAATAAGAGTTCTATAACACAATACCAGTCCTTAGCATAATGGAGTCCTGTGACTCACTGAAGGAGGGTTTCAGGGGAGAATCAAGAGACCTGCTGTTGACCAGTGGACTCTGTCCAACCAACCAATTACCTGATAAACACTGTGAGTCGTTTCCAGCTAATTCCCACGGCAGGTTGATAACGCAAATCCTAAGAACCAACGATAAAATACTTTCCTGTTATCTCCGTGTCTTTCACTCGTTCCCTCCGCAGGGAGAATGGTTAAGGGGATAACAGAAGTAGTGGGAGGGAATTCCGAAGCTTTGGGGGAATGGTCAGTGTGGGAGGAGGTTGCCTGATGGGTGATACATTCGATACACTAGCCCACGGAAATAGGATTGGTACTTGATTCACAGACGAAGGAAAACCACAGTGTTTTCAGGAATCACTTTTTCATTCCTACTTTTGTGGACTGAACTGAATTGAATTGAATATGAAATTCAGGCCAAAGGCCAAGCACTGGGACCTATGAGGTCATTCAGCACTGAAACGGAAATTGAGAGTAAGAGGTTTGAAAGGTGTAACAGGAGGAAAACCTCAAAGCAGTTGCACTATGAATCAATTGTTAGGAGAGGGTTGAGGAGAGTAAGGTGAAAGAAAGAGAATATGAAAGGAGGTACAGTCAAAGGAACGAAAGGGGATGCAGCGAGGGGCCATAGGGACGCTGCAAAGAACCTTACGTAATGCCTACAGTGCACCGCATGAGGTGCACTGACTGTACTACCCCGCCAATGGGGACACTAAGGCTGGAATAGCTAAATAGTTTGTATATAACAAACATAAATAACTAAAAAAAACATTGCTAAATTGTTTGTATATTATAATAAACATAAATAACTAAAAAACTTATTGCTAAATAGTTTGTATATAACAAACAAAAATAACTAAAAAAACTTATCGGTGACATTACAAACATAAATAAACACAAATAAATAATACTGTGAGATAGAAAGTGGCCCTATTTATTTAAATTTCATACCTGAATTGATGGTTCTCGTGAAATCAGCTTTCTATATATAAAATTGAATTTCCCATTTTCTTCATCATGGTCGCTTTCGTTTTCTATGTCATAGCTCCGTTTTCTTGCTCCACAATTGTGGGAGGATCTTAAATCTGTTCTACCTAATTTGTGGGTTAGGGCCTTCTCATTTTGTCCCATTAAATTGTGTGCATATTTGTATCAATATCTCCCCTACCCTCCCATTCCCCTACCTACCCCGCCCCTACCCGGAGCAGACAAACAAGATCCACTGGGATTTTATTATTATTGATAGATAAATAGATGGATGATTCAAGCTGTTCCCAGAAAATATCAATGATAGACTAGAAGGACGAATTTTTGCAAGGATTAATTTTATTATTAGAGATGGATGATTCAAGCTGTTCCTGGAAAATATTAATGACAGGCTATACATACGAATTTTTGCAAGAATGAAACGGATTTCCTAAGCAAGACCATAATAAATAGAAGTACTTATCAACAAATGTGATGAGAAAAAAGTAAATTACAATAAATCACTTATAAAAATACACAAAGATAATGATTAGGATAAAAAAAAAAGACACTTTAGAGCAATGGACCTCCAATAAGGACATACTGAACATAGGAAATTTCATAAACATATATAAAACTTAATCAGCAAATCATGATTTTGGTCAAACAACTTATAAAAAACTAACCTGGGGAAAAAAATACCTGGTACAAACACTGATTCTCAAGTGCATGTTAAAAGCGTCCTTGGGAATACGTTTGCATTCTCAGTTGAATATTATTATTATTATTATTATTATTATTATTATTATTATTATTATTATTATTATTATTATTATTATTATTATTATTATTATTATCATTCAGAAGATGAAACCTATTCATATGGAACAAGGCCACCAAAGGGGCCACTGACTAGAAATTCAAGCTTCCAAAGAATATGGTGTTCAAGAGGAAGAAGAAAGAGGAAGTAAAGGTTAACACAGAAGGAAGAGATAAAAATGTTAAATAGATAAAAATGTAATACAGAACAGAATACAGAACTTAGGCCAAAGGCTGAGCACTGGGACCTATGAGCTCATTCAGTGCTGAAAGGAAAACTGGAGGCAAAGCTCACAGTTGCACTATGAAACAAATGTTAAGAGTGGTTGGATAGCAAGATGGAGGAAAGGGAATATGAACGGAGGTACTGTAAAAGGAATGAAAGGTGTTGCAGCTGGGGGCCAAAAGAACGCTGAGATGAACCTTAAGTAATGCCTACAGTGCACCGCGTGAGGTTCTGAGCCTCAGTCACGATATTTGTGCACGGAGAACGAATACCACCACTGGGTTCCTGGGTCATTGATAATGTAATGGTATTTAAAAGCTTTAGATATGTTTGTCATTATTAGATAAGTACTGTACATACTTAATGAATCCTATTTTAAAACAATTATGTCTTCATTTGTGTGACTGGCTATGTCATGCTGCTTTATAAAAATCATTTATCAGTGACATTTCAATCTCAGCTGTCTCTATTACTTGGATCATTACTTCAAAGTAGAAAGGATACAATGTTTTAGGAGTCAAGGAAAACAGAAGCAGGAAGAGATTCCAAGAACCTGAAAGTAGAAGGAAAGAAAGAGTTTCTGAGGCATGTACTGAATTGAATTCAACATAGAATTTAGGCCACAGGCCAAGCACTGGGCCCAATGAGGTTATTCAGTGCTGAAACAGAAACTGACAGTAAAACTTTAAAAGGTGTAACAGGAGGAAAACCTCAAAGCAGTTGCACTTTGAAACATTTGTTAGAGAGGGTGGAAAGTAAGATGGAAGAAAGAGAATATGAAATGAGGTACAGTAAAAGGAACGAAAGGGGTTGCTGCTAGCGGCCGAGGGCACCCTGCGAAGAACCTTAAGTAATGCCTACAGTGTTCTGCACGAGGTGTTTTGACGGCACAAGGACATTGATTTCTGCTGAGTGAGAGGGAGAATGCAAAGCTTAACTTGTGATTAACTTATTCTTTAGTTATAATGATCAATATTATTGCAACAAGTATATGAGCACATGATGAATACTGCGTTGAAGTCCCTGTGCAGAAGATCAGGCAGGTTGATACAAAGTGGCAAAGGATATCCTAGATGATATGTGTCTTGTACGCAGGATGAAGCTGCTGGACTCACAACCACCAGTGTTCTCACGGAGCGGTTCGAACCGGTAGTAAGTGACACCTCGAGACACAGGTAGAATTAAAACAACAGATACACAGGAAAAGATGGGATTGTCAACCAGAATTCAAACATACAAGGTAAAAAGGAAGAATTCTTTTAAGGGTCTTGTCCGAAGATAGTACATAAACAAGTGCACAAAAAATGTAAAAAAAAAAATATGAGTTATAAAAATAAAACTGATGCTTATTCAGCAATTCAGGCCTTTTTTTCTGACTAGGTAAGAAAGTCCCTCCAACATTTTTATCAAATATATATGAAAGTGATATGAATTTGTCGTCTTCCTGGGAACATCCGCCCACACACTGCAGAGGAGGCAGAAGTGACAGGTGAGTGACAGTCGATGACAGCTGATCAGGCACTAAGATTTTCTCAAGCAAGGGACGAAGATAAGATCGCGAGGAAAAATTGCAAAAAAAATATTGTTTTACTGGGAATAAAAAAAGTATTTTTAAGAATTTAGTACCACGTTCAGAGTGATGATGTTTATAAGTTAATTTAATTTAACATAAGAGCATTTTTTTAGAAGTTGAGCAGTGATTGTTATTAAAAATTTTAACATTTATTCTATATACAGTATATATATATTATATATATATATATATATATATATATATATATATATATATATATATATATATATATATATATATATATATATATATATATATATATATATATATATATATATATATATATATATATATATATATATATATATATATATATATATATATATATATATATATATATATATATATATATATATATATATATATATATATATATATATATATATATATATATATATATATATATATATATATATATATATATATATATATATATAAAAATCCAGCTAAATAATTGTGTTTACCATTATTCCTAATGAGTGAATGCTGAAAGGAAAATTGACAGTAAAAATGTTTGAAAGGTGTAATAGGAAGATAACCAGGCATTTGCGATATAAATCAATTGTTAGGGGAGGGTGGAAAGTCAGACTGAAGAAAGAGAATATGAACGGAGGTACAGTAGAAGGAATGACAGAAGTTGCAGCCAGGGACCAAAGAGACGCTGGAAACGAACATTTAGTAATGCCGGTGCACTCTCCTACGGGGCCAGGAAGAGACAATGCGATCCATCAGGGAATATTCTGGCGATGGCCTAAAGCACGCAAGTACGACCTTCAGGAGAGAAGAAACTCGAATTTCAAAGGTCATCAGATATGATCTTTATCTTCTTCTCTATAATTATAGACATGCTGTGATATTCTTCCAGACAGAATTGACCTTGCAACAATGACAAAGCACCGAGGAGACCCAAAAAAACTTGGGAAAAAGTGAACCTACAATACTTCATAGCAACTTTTGTCAGCCCAGTTCCGAACACGTGATCAGCTGTGCTTGATTGCAGCAACCTGTTTAACCCCTCAGTCTTTTGGATATTATGAATATATGAATATTTCATACACATATGTGCATGTATATACATACACATACATTTATATATATATATATATATATATATATATATATATATATATATATATATATATATATATATATATATATATATATATATAAATCACCAACTCATTGGGGATGTTTGATCCCCAAATCACTCAACTAAACACGGCAAAACAGTTTCATCCCCACGCCATGTTTAGTACCAGCCCCTCGGGGATCAAATATTCATTTACGCCATGTTTAGTACCAGCCCCTCTGGACCAAATGTCCCTAAGTGCATTTGATAACATTTGATCCCTGAGGGGCTAGTACTAAACACGGCGGAACACATTTGATCCCCGAGGGGCTAGTACTAAACATGACGAAACAGCGTACATGAATCACTGTGCTGCCGTATTTAGTACTAGCCCCTCGGGGATCAAATGTTCCTAAGTGAATTGGTGATTTCACAGTCTTACTGTAACACAAACACACACACACACACATACAGCATATATATAATATATACACACACACATATATATATACAAATAGTATATATATATACATTACAATTTCTTTTCTTATTTCCTCTCTGTCTATCTATCCATGTATGCTACGTATTACTAGTAATCTTCTTACACACAGATATATTACTCAGTTTCATTCCACACAGGAAAATGAAAGCTGAAAATGGTTAAAATATACCCAACAGTTTTGTCTGCAAATGTCCCTCTTTTTGGGGCATTTATTAATAAAATTTCCAAGAAGAGGCCCATTGCTGGATGAAACTGCTGGTCACATTTTAACCATTTACAGCTTTCATTTTCCTACATGGAATGCAACTGCATGTATATATATATATATATATATATATATATATATATATATATATATATATATATATATATATATATATATATATATATATATATATACATATATATATATATATATATATATATATATATATATATATATATATATATACATACATACATACATACATAGACACCACCCTACTTAAAAACAAGTTACGTTCTGGACAGCCGTTTGTATGTTGAACTGCTTGCAAGTCTGATATTGTACTCTTCATGACTATTTAAGCACAGTATGATATAAAGTTAGTACAGTACTGTAAGGTTTTTCATCCTGAAACACAATACACTGTACATACAGTGCCTTATGTACAGAAGGGGTGCGCAAAGCAAAATCTGGAACGGGTGCGCAAAGCAAAATCTGAATTTACAGGTGGCAAAGGGGAGTTTCCTGAACATTCTCTTAATGTTCGTAAGTTGAATGTTCGTATGTAGGGTGGTGTCTATATACAAACAAATATAGATATAGATATATAGATGCAGAGAAAGAGAGAAAGTAAACTGTAGGCTATACAGTCCTCCAAAAAATGTCACAACCCACATCAATATTTTCACATGCACCAGAGTGCATCCTATTATTTCCCGACTGACAAAGATACAGTAACGAAACCTGGAGACAAACACTTGTGAATTTTTCTTCACTGCATATCACCTCCCTGCGTCAGGAGCCACAGATGGAAATTCCCACGGTGGGTGCAAGGGATGCTCTACAAAAGAGACTGTTGGACACATTGCAGGAGACACTCACTCTTCTGGTTCTGTTGTGGTGCTGCTACTGCTACTGCTACTGCTACTGGCAACAACATGGGTGGAACCCTGAGGACAGTCCTCCTCGTATCAGAGGCTTTGCTTCTGTTTGGTCTGATGGCAGGTTAGGAAATCAGCGTCGTATCCCTGATATTTTTACGTAATTCTTCCTTTCCTTTGTACCTTCTTTATGTTAACATCATGCAGTGCACTGTGGGCATTACTTAAGGTTTGTTGCAGAGTCCCTTCAGCCCACTAGCTGCAGCCCCTTTTGTTCCTTTTACTGTAAATCTGTTCATATTCTCTTTCTTCCATCTTGCTTTCCACCCTCTCCTAACAATTGATTCTCAGTGCAGCTACCATGTTTTCCTCGTTACACCTTCCAAACCTTTTTACTGTCAATTTCCATTCCAGCACTGAATGACCTTATAGGTCCTAGCATTTGGCCTTTGGCCTAAATTCTATATTCTATTTGATTCATTATGTTAAGTCTGATTTTCATACTAAGAAGACTGGAACAGATACAACAGTTAGAATCTTAACTCTGTAACTGAAAGTACTCACGTAATTCTTGTTGATTTACGTGTGAATAAAGAAGGGACATTTGGTGAATCCTTCAACATGAACTGACACTGCTTGCTCCCTACAGACTCTTAAAGATGGTGCAACATGTCTCAGCTTAAAAGAAAAAGTGAGCACTGCATTTTCAATAATATACAGAGCTAAGTAGGTCAGAATGTGATTTGACAGCAAATAAATGGACAAAGACGTTTGAACTCGAATTTGACATGTTAATACGTAGATATATATTTATTAACATGAACATTGCAAAACAATCAAGCTTTACAACACATATAGGGCAAGAATAAATACTCTGTTCATTCTCAGATAACCAAAAATTACTAAAAAAAATATATATATATATCTTAAGGCATACTGCTCACTTTCTAAATTTGAGTAACTACGTCACAAAGTACAACCTACAAAACACCAACTCCTATCATAACCATTTCACTTCTGTTCTAGTTGTCATTTGGTTGAGTCTCCTCCAAGCCTCCTACTATCCATTAAAGCATTCCTCTTCTCGTTTTTTTCAGTTGTCCCTCAGGTCCGATCAGAAGACTGCCCATCGACTGGTATGGGTCCCTATGATTATAAACAGGTAAGAGTCCTTTGTCTCTTTTCAGTTGCCTCAGAGGTGGGTCTAGCATTTCCACTGAGGTCAATCCTTACTGACTTCTTTCCTACCATTCTCTCCTGGTTTCCTGTGCCACAGGATTCTGCAACAATGATAATATAGCTACTTTCTCAGTTGACAACATCTGTCAAAGACAAACTTGACTGAGGGAAGACTTAGAAGGATTATCAGAACAATTTTAGATTTTTGTACTGCTGAAATAAAAACAGGAACCAACGAAATTTCTTATGAACTTGGGAGAAGCTGTGGTCCTACTCTTAGGTGACATGCAGCATTTTTTTTTTTTTTTTACTTTTTCTAAACTGTTATTCATTCATGCATATAATTACAGGACCTATTTGCTGATTCATCTTATTTTGTCCAACTTTCAGTCTTATATTCACTCTATTTTCCTCTGCTTTTACATGAAGGCATTTTATCCTATAGGAATGCCTTATCAACCTCATGGGTTGTAAGTCTTGTTCCATAATAATGGCTGCAATTATTTTCCTTCAGGCGCTGTGCATGTCTTACCTATTTTACGAAGCTCAGCGATCTGGGCCTCTTCCTGCAGACCAGAGGGTGAAATGGAGGTGGGACTCCGCCCTGGGAGATGGTTCGGACGTTGGACATGATCTCACCGGAGGATACTATGATGGTAAGGCTACCAAACTTGAAACTCTTCAGCTTATTTGATATTCTAGGGCGACAGGCTATCAATAGTGTAATAAATCTGCCTGCCACTGTATAACTGTACTGTTACAAAAGATCCACACCATTTATACAATCTTCTTTTGGTGTCTTCCGTCAGCTGGTGATTTCGTGAAGTTCGGCTTCCCAATGGCCTTCACAGCCACAGTCCTTGCATGGGGTTTGGTTGACTTTGCTGAAGGACAGAATGCTGCTGGTAAGGAATTATCTCCTGCTAGGTACACAATCTTGTGTCGTTACAGGCAGTACTTGCTCCATGATAAAATTACTAAGTGATTTTTGGAGAAATATGTTTTAAATGTTTCATTTCTCAAAATGCATTTACCGAAGTTAAGACTGATCTTGTTTTGGGGAGTATTTTGTGTCATATTTCTGAACTCAGTTTGGATGGGAATGAAAAATAAGACATTTCTCTATGAGTGTTTTAAAAGTCATGTGGCCAGAACTACCCAGGCCAAGAGGATATAAACATGAGATGCAAATTTTACAAAATTGTTACAATTTCCAGAGAATTCCTGATGCATTTCTAATTGTTTCAGGGCAACTGGATTACGGTCGAGCTGCAGTCAAATGGGCAACAGACTACTTCCTCAAAGCACACACCAATCACTTTGAGTTCTACGGCCAGGTATGGTACTTCTAAATGTGTCTGTTAACTGGAGTTAATGGTTTGAAACATAACTTGTTTTTTGACTTCTGGCAAAATATACAATGTGGAAACAAGAGAGAAAGAAGCTTTCAATGAGAAAATCAATTTATGCAAATGTAACGAACGACACTTGAAAGTTAAGAAGATTGTATGTGAAAATTGCCTTTTCACTCTCTTCTGTGAATGTTAAACAGAACAAGTGTTTTTCCCTATCTTTTGTAAACAGTGAAGAAAGAGCTTTCTGATCTCTGTGATGAGCATGGAGACAACATATTGTGTAAGCACTAGACATCATAAAAGTGCTTTTCCTATCTTTCATGTGAACGGTACAAAGAAAAGGTGTTCTCCAGTGCTTTCAAGAACAGTTTGTATAAAGCATTGTTTCACTCTACTGTTAATAATAACTCTTTCAAGCAAACAGCCACAAGGAGAAAAGTTCTCTCTTCTCTTTGCTGTTGAGAAGAAAATGTACGAGCGTTCTGCAATATCTCCTGCAAATAGTAAATAAAAGTGTTCTGCAAACTCCTCTGGGAACAAAACAAAGGGAAAGTGTTCTCAGAACTCTTATGGAAATTGTCAAAGGAAAACAGTTTCCTTTACTTACTGTATACGGGCAGTCCCCGGGTTACGTCAGGTTCGGGTTATGTCGTTCCAGACTTACGGCGCCGTAGTGGATTTATGGCGCCATTACCCGGACTTACAGCACTGTAAGAGCTATTTATTATAATTATGATGCTTCGGGTCACGGCGATTTTCAGCTTACGCCGCACCGCCTGGGATGTAACCCCTGCCATAAACTGGGGACTGCCTGTACGTAATTCCAATGAAAACATGTTCATTACTCTCTACTTGACCAGTCAGTAAAGTAGACACCAACTGCAAGGCAAAAACTTAGCCTCTGGTTAAAAAAATGATGTGGGTCCTTGCTATGTGGTAGTATTTCCTAATTCTAAATGGTAATGAACTCTACCTTCCCTGTTTAGGTTGGTGATGGCGATGTTGATCACATGTACTGGGGAAGACCAGAAGAGATGACAATGGAGAGACCAGCGTTCAAAATCACAACCAGTGCCCCAGGTCAGTTGCCTCTGTTGGATGTAGCCAAATGTTTAAGTTAATCTTGAATGAGGTCTTCATCATTTTACCCCATGAAATGTAAATCACTCTTGCCCAAAATGATGGAGTTCCTGGTTACTTGAATAAGAACATAAGCATAGCCAGGTTAAGGGTCTTGACTCCCTGTTAAAATCTGACAAGCAAAAATAAAAAAGAATGTAACTAATGCATCAGAATCTACAATCAACAGAAAAACTAAACTATACATCAATAACTAAACTCTCATGACAAAGTACAACCAGTGCTTTATGAATATAATTCTAAAAAATTATGCAGGATAAAATTTTGGCTGCATAACCCTTACCCCATTCATGACTGAAATCCTGGCTGTCTAAGAAAAAGTGCCTGCTGCTACTTTGAAAGTTCCAAATTTTATGTCCCAGAGTAGAGTGGGATGTTAACAGTTGCTATTGGCCATTATTCTGTAATTAGACAATAGAGATTATGTAACCCTTTGCATACGTATTACAGTATTTACATTCAGTATCATCATTAAACATACGGCTACAAAAAATACAGTACTGGGTAATTCACTTTTAAGTGATAAATGAATACAGTATAGATAAATTAACAACTCAACAAAGATTAGGGTATACAAACTTGATTAGTTGAAGCTGAGCCTATTCAAGTTATATTGTTTTTTTCATCAAAGTCTTGTACAGCATAATCTTTTATTCCATCCTCACTGCACAACGGCCAAAGCTGTCGGACTGTCTCAGCGCTCCTGTGAAGGAATATAAAAATGTGATATTTTTTCGTACGTCCGGTAGATACGCGGGCCAAGTAAAAATAATCTCAGTTGCTTAAAGTCCACCAAACATATACACAAATGTATAGATATATATACAGTATATGCACACTTACTGAAAAACTGGAATAATTCACCCTACATGTGTTACTTTCTCAAAAGAAAAAAAAAAAAGAGGATATGATACAAAAATGTAAATTGCTTTTATTTGTTGTTTCCCCTAAGAGGGAGTGGTTCTATGGAGTGAGGTTGCTAGCCCCACTCACAGATGGCATGGAGATTATTTGCCAATAACACACAGCTTCTTTTGACGGGCACACAACCAAGTATTGACTTACAGCAAACATTTGTCAGATAAAAGGGATATCGTGACATACATTATTTAATATCATTTCTCTGCATCCCAAAAACTGTCAGTTTATGTGTGAGTTATGTATACATCGTAGTAAAGCTTTCAGTCCTTTGTCAAAAGGTGTAAACCCGGATTTTAAATTCCCACAAATACTGTTTTTGCTTATTTTTCTGATAATAAATCACAAGTACATCATCATTTTTCGGTCTCTTTTAGAAATAACATTCAACGAAGTACCTTTAGAATTCCCTTCCACCCTCTGTGGTTGCCAAACAATAGCTTGGGGCAGAAAAGGTTGCAAGTTTGGCATTGTGAAGGCATCTTATAAGTCATTCTGCAGCCTAACAAAATTTTCTGTCAACAGGATCAGACTTAGCTGGTGAAACAGCAGCTGCCCTGGCCGCAGCATCAATCGTCTTCAAGGTAAGAAGAGATTCAGGTACAATCATCTCAAATGAGATGTGAAAACTGGAGCAAGATAAAGTTAAACAAGAACTTTTACATTTTAAATCCTGAATATATTATCATAATACACAAAAGTACTCAGTAACTTGTCTTTCATATATTTTCCATTTGGTTTTTCAAAACTATCTGAGATTTCTACTCAGGAATAAACTTAAATGGAAATTCCCCTTTTCCCCACCAAGGATGTCGACGCTGGTTATTCCAGCCAGTGCCTGGATGCAGCAAAGGACTTGTATGACTTTGCAGACCAGTATCGCCTGACCTACGATACTTCCATTCCTGAGGCTGCAGCTTATTACAAGCAAGTACCAGCGTTCTTAGTTATTATTTCAAACTTCCAAAGGAAAACTATCTAAGCACAACTCATAATAGTGGCTACAACTCCACAAAAGATCCTTAATGGTAAAGCTAAGAGGGACATACATCAAAGATCATAATGCTAAACTATTGATATGTTACAGAATAAGTGACATTCACTAAAGAGTTACTCCAAATACACACAAGTATCGAAATAAACTGGGCAAACCGAGTACAGTCAAGTAAAACAAAAGTAGAACAGCCTGATGATAAAAAAATGTGACACAAGTTCCCATACAGAATGAGTACAGCTCTGAGATGGGGCCTTGTGTCTAATTGTGTCAGAACCCTCCTTGGCAGAAATCAAGACGGTAGGACAAAGACCATTGTTCCTCATGCACTGACCAGTGGTGGACAAAAAAATACAGTAGAGTAGTGTAGTTTAAAGGTGTTCCTAAAGAAAATACATGTTGGTGGGAGAAAGTTAATGAGTCATAAATTTAGCTGTATTAAGAAGGGAATTACCAAATGCATTCTAAGTAGTGTGTTACTAATCTGATGTTTCTCTTTGCATAAAAAATTTGAATTTTCAATTTAAGGCTTCTTGCATTATCATTTACCAAAATAAAGAAATTCCTGAGATTTTACCCCTGTGATTACAAACAGGTCATTCAGTGGTTACGGGGACGAGCTGTGCTGGGCAGCGCTCTGGCTGTTCAGAGCTACTGGGGACAGCTCTTACCTCCAGAAAGCTCGAGGACACTGGGATGAATTTGGACTTCAGTATGGTGGACCAGGATTTGGTTGGGATGATAAAAAAGGAGGTGTATATGTAAGTACTATCCCATTCTTTTCTGGTGAAGAGATGTAGACTGCTTACGACAAAATGAGCCCGACTCTGCTGAAGCAATTTTAGATTGTTTCTGTGCTGTAATCTTGGCAAGTCTGGAAACCTCAATGTAAATAACACAGCTCTTAATATCAGAGATAAGTCAGAGTCATATTAACAGACAGAAACTATATACAGTATGTATTAAACTCCAAGAGCGTGGGCTAACATTAACTAAAAATATACAAAAAACAAAGTTCTACTTCTACAGTTTATACCTACATTAATTCTGTAAACATATTTTTTTTTGGATACAGTTCATTTCTGTAAACAGAAATTTCATAATTTTCAGGTAATACAGATATTAACTATAAACTGTACTTTCAATGCATACACATTGTACAATTAACTGGCATTCAAAAACCCCCCAAAAAATGAAAACACAGTATTGCAGTGGTATATAACTGTATAAAACTACTCATCAACATAACCTGTCCTACGGTATGAACCTTAATCCCTTACAGGCTCTCTACACAATGCTGGATTCTGATTCCTTGTTCCGTGACACTTTCGCTAGCTACTTGAGTAACATGAGGGACAACGTTCCGTTCACCCCTGGCGGAATGATCTACCTTGGCGAGTGGGGTTCCGCCCGCAGCGCAGCGAGTGTCGCCTACCTTGGCCTTTTCGTAAGAAGCCACTTGCCTGTTTAAAAACATTAAACCATGGGTTGTAAGTGACAGCTCAAGCTGTCCTGACTACAGTATGAAACAGTCAAGGAATACAATATAGGATTTACTCATCAATCTTCATTTTCTAGTGTTCTGTATTAAAGAAAATTACGTTTACTTCAAAGAAAAATAGTAATATTAGGGGACTTTGATATTTCTAGAGTATATAATGGTAAGAGGAAAATTTTTTTTTCTTTTTTGTGATTACTGCACACTCCATGGGTTAATGCAGTACTGTAGCCAAGTTATGACAACTTTTTACATTTTTTACGATGATATTAATTGCATAATCAGAACTATATATATCTTATAATTATCATATGAAGGTAATGACCTTATCCAGCATTTAAATACTACCATCCAAACTAATTAAAGCACTAACATATTATCCTATGCAAGTTGCCCTTAGTCTACAATCCTGGGTTTGCAAAACCTCAAGTATATGCTATCAAAAACAGAATATTTACAAAAAAAATTATCCTTCCATTAAAGTTAGTGATAAACACTTAAAATGCGTTGGAGATATCACAATTTTAAAGATAAACACTTTATGCCAATTACATTTGTCTAAGATAATAACTTGAAAGTGCAGCATTAATTCAATTAAGTAAAGGTGAATGTTAAAGAAAAAAGTCAATGAAGTTCAAATTTGAGAAGAAAAGCAAAATAAAAAACTATTCATCTTGTAAAAAAAACTGTCAATTTAGATTACAGTAGTATATCTGTACAGTTACTAAACAGATAAGTGTCTACTGACAAAACTTACCTAGCAGCTTGTCAATCAGAGCAAGCCACATTCAGTATTCACGAAGATGAAAATGGGACAAAAATAAAACAAGGAACCTGTAGCATTACCAGATTTCCACCAGTAATAATTAAGCTCTTGGTTATCATAACAAAAATGTTTGTCCTCTCTTACAGGTAAAAGTGTAGAGTACACTGTCAAAATCAAAACAAAGCTAAACTGTTTCCTTGCTTCCAGGCAGCTAAATTGGGTATTGATTACGATGCAAACAAGGCATTTGGTGAGAACCAAATAAACTACATTCTAGGATCCAATGGGCGTTCGTTCGTTGTAGGTTTTGGAAACAACCCACCACAAAAACCACATCATCGCTCCAGGTAAAGTAATGTACAACTCCTAGTTACATTTTCACACACAATCTCATAATTCAGATCAAAAAGTCAAATACACAAAGGTGAGAAGCCACATGCAATAGAACGTTAAAATGGTAAGGTCAGCATATCAAATGAATAACTAATATAATAAACAGTATTGTACAATAAAAGCTCACACGTACACACACATACATGCAGCAACCACGACAAAATAGTTTCTCACAGAGTAACAGGTTTTCAATAGTTTCTTTCCACTCTCCAAAACTTCATATGGTGTTTCGGTAACGTAATTGTAAAGTAGACTACATAAGTCCTGCTGGTTTGGCAAGGGATCTTCTCAGGATGGTAATGAGGAGAATAAGGAATTCTTGAGTAAAATAAAGAACAGGGCGCTGTTGTAGGACAAGCATCACTTCCCTGATTCACAACCAATGATAGTTGAAGGTGCTGTTGCTATTTTCAGTGGCACAGATCAATTTGTGTCCTATATTAGTACCACTAATGGTGTTTTTATGATGGCTGTGAATACCATCCTCCAGTTGGTGACATGAGAGGCATTTCAGACAATGTGGGTGTCATCCAAATGTGAGAGTAGGGACGTCCTTGTAGATGACAAGCTTACTTGGGCTCTTTACGATTTCACTGCAGTGTGTCATCTCTTCCTTCGTATGGTATTGCTGCCACACACTCTTCTTTTGTATGGTACCGTTTCCTATTGTTTCAGGTTGTATTGCAGTGTTCCTTCAGCAGTATTTTACTTTGGTCTCATCTCCCCTAGTTACCATACTACTTCAGCCTTACCTAGGTCAATTTTCATCCAAAAGAACACAGCTTGACCAGCCCTAAGTCTAAAAATGTGATTTACAGGTCTTGTTAAACTACCTGGCTCCTAATCCACTGTGACGCTTTCATATAATCTGGCCAACTCGCCAATGAATGCTTTTAATGAATCACGTGGTAATCCTAATAATCCCACAGCCTCACATTTTTCCATATTAAAAGCTCTCCAACTGGTAACGCTGTCATACAACATTCTCCGTCACATACTGCAAATAATGGCAAACCTTATTTCCCAGATGGTTGAAGCTTAATATCCATAAAGCACTTTTTCAATATGCTTGTAAGATGTTTGAAAATTCTCTTCCCAATAAAGAGAAAATAATTAGGCTTTCTGGAGCTACAATATACTTATCTATATAGATTCAATATTAAAGGTTCTCACGAAACATTAACTGTACAAAAGATAATACTCTTACTACGTGAAATCCTGAGTAAACACTAACTATGTATTATTAAATAAACAAGTATAAATGTTGTCTTAAATCAGGGTGTTCTAATTATGGATGATACTAACTCAAGTACTACACTGAGGGATACTGTATGTAGGGAGTCTGCTGCATAAAAAATACGCCACTTGAGCTTGTTAACAGATTTACATGACACTTTAAGTAACTTTTAAAACTAACCATTGCATATTTTTCAAAGTGTGAAACTAAATATGAGCCATTTTCTTTTCACAGCTCGTGTCCTGATATGCCTGCGACTTGCGATGCCAGTGCAATAGATAATCCCGGTCCCAATCCTCAAGTTCTGTATGGTGCCCTTGTTGGAGGACCTGACCAGGTATGACCTGAATCTTTTACCCTTTGCATGACTGATATCACTGTAGCAAAAGTTGTAAAATTATTTCATTCTCAACAGCAACCTTTACTTCATAATACATATTTTTCATGAATTTTCTCAAAATGAATGCCGTACATTCACTTTTAAACAAAACCTGTGATGAGATGCAAATATTTTAACAGTAGCTGAAGGCTTCTGAATATATTACAGGCATACGGGAGAAATGATTAAAATATAAAGAGATATCCGATAGATACCTGGACAGTGATGCTTAATGACTAAATACAATTAATATTTTTCTGCACATAATTTTTCAGTCAAGACTAGTGTCCTTTTGAAGTAAACATATTACAAAAATATTCATAATAAAAGTATAACCAAAACCTAACATATATTTTATATTGGTAACAGCATGCATTCCGAGTGATATCAACATTAATAAACTTTGCCACTCGTAATACTAAACTACAAACTAACAAATTCTAATAATTTACCTTCAAATATTGTACTCTACTATAGATAAAAATACCTTTACAAACACTCAATAATAATATACCCATCTCCTAGAACCCAAAAATACTGCTCTGTCTTAGAATTCCCACGAACTCTGCACAGAATAATGCTGTTAAATCTAATATCTGATGCCAACACAATCATTCAACCTCAGTACTTCTGAGGTTCTGAGATAACTCTCGCAATAAAAAAAAAAAGGGTGACAGTTTCATGTATCCGTTCTCTACTTGACCTTAACGTGGTATTACATTTCCTTGCCAGAATGATGGTTATACGGATGACCGTAGCGATTACGTTCACAACGAAGTTGCCTGTGATTACAATGCTGGCTTCACGGCTGCTCTTGCAGCCATGATAGAATTCAATGTCAGCAGTTAATTACTAGGTAAAGTATTTTTTGTGGTTAAATTGCAGCTTCTAGTTTTATTTTGTAACATTTCAAAAGCTTTACATTTAAACTGAATAAGGAATGCAGTCAACATGCTAAGAAACAATGCAACCCATTTACGCAAAGGGCCATTAAATTACATCTCTTGTTATTCTGACATTTATTTTTCAGCTAACTCCCACAAGATCCATTGGAACAGCCTTCTCTACAGATTTGGCAGGTGACAGCATCAGGAACTCCATCGGCGCTGGAAGCAGCGAGGAACATCTGAATAACACCCACCAGAGAAGCATGTTCGCGAGTCTGTTCCATTTCAACGTAGATCTGTGTAAACAAGAAGGTCTTTCAACTCTGCTCCCTGCATGTACTGTTCCAAAAATCAATGCCATCAGATGGTTCTTTGTGCAATTCTGACTTCTGTATGTTGAAACTAAATTACAAAACTACTTCCAGAGGCACATTTTTCATTCTCACTAAAAACTCACTGGTACAAACTATAATACTGTTATAGGTATAATGTACAGTAATCTGTTCCTCATGTCAAACTAATTTCCATCGATACTTCTGAAGAGATGAGACAAAAATGTTCAGAGATCCAATCATTAATCCCATTCCCCATCATGTGAATTTGTGAGCAAGACTTTGACATTTATGAGTTGCAGAGAATAACTCAACATAAATAATGTGAAAATGTTGGTACAGGAAGGTTGAAATTGAATATCAGCATGAACGATGATTATAACGGTAAAATATAAGCCAAGAAGGTGGAGTATGGATGGTAGAACTTCATTAACAGTGTTTGATTCACTATGATCTTTTGAGTCGAGTATTTTTAATACTTTTGTGTTGCTGTGCACAAGAATAAAACAGCTGCTGCTGTACAAATCTTTGAGAAGAGATGGTCTCATCCTTAACTAATCAGATGATCAAGTTTGTCTTCAGAATAGACATAATGTGCTACTGGGTCAAAAACAGTACCATTAGCAAAAGTAAAACTGATATCAACTAAGAGTACAGTACTAAAAGCTATCAATTAATGACACAAATCAACAAAACTGTATTACCAAAGTGATATATGCATTACTGAACTGAATTACAAAAGCAGATATTGAGACCAAACCTGCTACTATATCGTAAATGAATAACATTATACTGTGATATGTAAACCACACTCATGATGCATTTAAAACACACAGCCCTCTTTACAGAGAACCACAAAAAATTACCTCATTCCTACAATCCTTAAAATGCTTAACAAGGTTACCTGTGACAGGAGAAAAACAGAGACGAGAGCAGGGATGTACATAGGGAAAAGATTCAGAATTAGCAAAGTGGTCGAGGAAAAAACGAAGAGTTGTAAATGAAGAAAAGTACGTTACTGTATAAGAAATATAAAAATGAAGGAATTGAAGTTGAAAGTGAAGAGATACTGGAAGGATGGAGGCAGTATTTGAAATTCTTACGAATGACAAAAATGAATCTGAACTGGAGGATGTTAGCCAAACCACAAACTGAGAATTCTTGATCGTTACATACCCACTGTGACCTTTAAATATTCTCAGTAGCTGCTTCTGCCGACGGTTGAAACATTTAAAGTTTCCTTCCTCTGAACCTGCCAAACTCGGGTGCCATCCTGAAGGAATTTTCCCCCAAAATCTAGCCTCTTGAATCTTGTTAGACTTCACCAAATTCGAGATGAAACCTGAAACATTACAACATGGCAAAGACTTTCAAAGATATTTTTGGCACCTGAATTTAAATCAAAACATACAATCGCTTAAAGTTTAATGAAAGATTTAGAATCTTGTAACACGCAATAGTCTTACTTGTCTACCGTCATGTTGAAGATCCAGTGAAGGACCTTTGGAGCAAAATGTCAGGTTATTATTTGTGACTATTAATTTTAAGGTTTTGCTTATTTTTCCTTCGAGTTCTCTTATTTTTCTTTGCATTTGGATTCCCTCATTTAATCTCTATTCTGTCAGTTTCACAGTTTAATGCTCCATTTATTTTTTTTATTTAATTGTACTGTACATTTATTATTTTCCCTAGCTATCAAAGATCATTTTATTCACAGTATGACAACTTTATGTAATTGTAATTTCTACAATTTTCAATCTCTTTCAAAATTCAGGATGAAGGTGTCATTAACCTTTCAAATTTAAAAACTATAAAATATTCTTGGCACGGGTAAAAGTGTACAGTATCGTATTATCTATAATCAAGATATGTTTTCCTCACAGCTGTCCTACCACTGATAAAACATGTTTTTTCTTCGAGTCAATATATTTCTTTTGAAACTATTTCAGTGTACTTAATGCACGGTACCTCATTTCAAATGCTATCATAAAATCCACAAACTTAATTACCTAATAAGTTTTAATTTGCATGCTGCACAGAATATTAAGATCTAAATTCACACCCAGAAAGATTCCCCCAATAAAAGCAATATTATTCTTTATATATCTTCACTAACTTACCTTTGGTCCTGACATAATAGTTATGTGATGAGGTTCAGCAGGGCTGATGTCTATAGAATCAATACTTGTGAATTCCTTGATGGTCACGGGAAACTGAAAATATACGATTTCCATTCAAATTTCCATGAAAAATTCTATTTCATTTAGTAAGTTTGATTATAAAACATATCAAAATTAAGAGGTAAAGGAATACAATAAGAAGCTTTCAACTAGCTCTACTACCTATACAATGAACAAGCTATTAAATTTATACCATGGAAATTTTGAAGGCAGAAAAAGGTACATTTTTAACCTACTGTCCTGTGAAAAGAATTCAAAATATTCACAGTTTTAGGTTTTAGGTCCTGTACAGTAACTGGTTTCCAACCTGTCACTAGCAAGCATTTTATGATCTTATCCACATTAATACTGACTTCCGAAACACTCCACACAGGAGTTTATGCAGATGTGACAGAATTCCTCAACTTTTTAAAGCTGCACGAGTCTTTAGACCTTGAGCAAATCTGTGGGGATGTCACTGAGGTTTGCAAGAACCCAAAATATTGCACACGCAGATTTTCCTTCGACACATTTAGGCATACACACACTTTTATTGGAAAAACCTCACAAAGAGAAATGACGTTTTTCCTACTCTCCATTACTCCTTTTCCTGACAACAATCATCCAATTCCATATCCACTTTTTAGTTTTCTGTAAAAGAAAGCTATTGAGATGGCTGTTCATCTGTCCGGCCGCACTTTTTCTGTCCGCCCTCAGGTCTTCAAAACTACTGAGGCTGGAGGGCTGCAAATTGGTATGTTGATTATCCACCCTCCAATCACCAAACAGACCAAATTGCAGTAATTTTGATTTTATTTAACGTTAAAGTTAGCCATAATCATGCATCTGGCACCGCTATAGGTGCCAACAACACAGGCCACCACCAGGCCATGACTGAAAGTTTCATGGGTTGCGGCTGAGAGTTTCACACAGCATCATACGCTGTACTGAAAACTTGAATGTGCCGAAAAAACCTTCTGATGGGTTACTGATAAACCCCAGACTTTTTGACATCCTAAGCTTAGGGGAAACAATATTCTAACTGTGTGCAAGGTAAATAGGATGGGGAGAGATGACGTGAGGCTGGGGTGGGTCGGGGATGGGGTAAACATCCCACCAATCAGAGAAGATGTTACATCCTATGTTAGGTTAGGTTAGGATAGAATTTAAGATGTTCTGAAGGAAGCTTTTTCTTCAGTGGTAGTCGCAGGATGATTCAAGGGAGGAAAATGTTTAAAGGGGAGAAATTCCCCCCCTTCTATTAAGGGTCATTATAAGATGAGTGAAGAATTATTAGGCTCATTAAAAGATGAGTGAAGAATTATTAGGCTCATTATAAGATGAGTGAAGAATTATTAGGGTCATTACAATGAGTGAAGAACTTAAGAATTATCAGGGTCACTGTAAGATGAGTGAAGAATTATCAGGGTCGTTATGAGTGAAGAATTATTAGGGTCATTATATGATGAGTGAAGAATTATTAGGGTCATTATGAGAGAAGAATTATTAGGGTCGTTATATGATGAGTGAAGAATTATTAGGGTCACTATACGATTTGTGAAGACAAAAAATTGAGTGGGTTGCCCCAACAAATAATGGTCAAAAATGCAAAGGATAATATTTACGAGAAGCAACAACGAAAAAAGGCTAAAAATTCAGGCATCTGGCAAGAAATTCACTTACCAATCTAATAGGCCTATCCCTTCCACCCTAAGAGAGGTTAGGTCAGAATACAGAGTATAGAGTTACAGCTTACTTGTGAGGGGGGGCATCCAAGGTTAGGTTAGGTTAAGATAAGCTGATTTAGGACACGTACTTTTTGAAATGCTTAATTCAGAAATGACTCATAGGCCTACAGTAGCCACGACCCTTCAAATATAACTGACCTAACCGACGTAAGCTAGGCCTATTAATGTCAAACGGCCTAAAAAACCTGATGTATAATAAACCTAGGCCTATCCTAACCTACAAAAATATTTTCATATGCCGGTCTATACGTAGGCCTATGCTCACTTGCGCACACAAGATCCTCAACTACATAGGCCTACCAAATGCCCCAATTCAAGCTACGCTATTCTATGTGAAATTAAATACGTAAATGATTACCCTACGACCAAACTAGGCCTAGATTCGTGGTTATTTTCGTAAATTAAGCCAAAAACCGTGTGGCATAGGCCTAAGCCATTTCCATAGGCCTACCTCCAGGTTCTTCCAGAAGAGGGTGTCCGCCATTTCCTTCGCCGTGGTTCTAATTCTCTTGAAGGACGTCATGATTACGCGTTATTATAACGTTATTTGATGTTATTAATATGGGTTAATAATATGGGTTAATGCTTCTCCATTGATAAAAAGGTTTAATAGTAGTAGTACTAATAGTAGTAGTATGAAGTAAGGTAAATTATGTAACGGCTCCCCCCTCAATCATTTTATTGTATTCTTTTTGAATTTTGCTCTTTTCTTTTTGGTTTCTGTCTCACACATCTTTACGTATTTACATATCTCTCTTTAGACCTACAGCAAAATGCGAAGGCAAAAGCAGGAAGAAAGATAAAGCTTAATCAGAAAAGAAGCAATAGACCTATAGGCCCGTTCAAGAAAGTGAGGTTTTAGGAGCAAGAAATATAACCATCTTTGTCTGTTTGTTTATCTAGTTGTTTATTTGTTTATTTTTTCCAGTTTCTAATAAATATGACTTTTTTTGTCTGCGTTTCCTGTTACCATTCGTCACCTCTTTCCAACGAACACGATATTCGTTGGAAGCTCGAATTTCATGTCAAGTGGCCCCTGTGGGTGGCTCGTTCCCCAGGATTGACAGGGTTCGTCTTCTGAGTAATAAGAATAATGTAGGGCGTCCATTAATGAAAGAACATCTTCGTGTTTGTCATGAAAAACAACATTATGGCGCCCATCATCCCAAATGGCCCGTGCTGAAAGAAACACGAACTCAGACTTGCTGTTGGTCTAAACAGAGATATGTATAAACCATTTTACGGTCTGCCACTCCAAGTTTAGGTGTTTATTTTGGCCAGATATATTTTCTTATATCGTGTGATTCATTGACCTATATTCTCGGTCATTTGCATATTTAAATATGTATGTTCATATGATAATGACTTTCGTAAAGAACCCATCAGAGAATGCAGACGATACCAGAGTGGCAGCAGCTTTAGGTTCCCATCTAACTAAGATAACTTAAAACTATTGAGAATTGTTTTAATAAATGTAAAAAACGATTGTGATTAACTTGATAAGGGAAGTTCTTTGCAAAGTGTTATTGTAAATGCATTTACTAATGTTTAGATTTACATGACAATCCCATCATCAGGGACGTAGGGATGAGATAATGAATGAAATCAAATAAAGCACCAGGGCCAGACGGGATGGAACCAGTTCTGTTCAAACTGTTCTTACAAAGCACCAACCTTAAAAGAGAATTGGCAGAACGTTCAAACAACACACTGAACGGCAGGAATACTCAGAACAGCTGGTTTAAGTCAAAAACAACGCGCACACCCAAGAAACAACACTAATGTGTCATAGAAAATTTTCATGGGGACCCTGAAAACCAAAATAGAAAAGCATATTAGAAATACAGGACTACTCAAAGAAGAGGAATGGATTATTTGTATATCTCAGAATACTGCACACAGGGAACGTACAGAAGAAAAAAAGACCTATTTGTGGCATCAACAGACTTCCAAAGAGCATTTGACTCAGTTAAAAAAAAAAAAAGCTCAGAGGTCAAAGATATATACAAATGACATAACAGGCCTATGCCTCAACAATGTAGAACAAAAAGAGCTAAATGTAACGACTGGAATAAGGCAGGGGTGCAACGGCTCAACCATATTCTTCATACAAAAGGCTTCAGAAATGAAGTTATAAAGAAAGTGGCACCATCATATGCAGACGATGGATTAATCCCAGGACACATCCTTGAAGAAATAACGAAAGCAATAGAAACCCTTATGGAAATGGCAAGCGAATGGGGCCTCAACATCAACAAAGACAAAAATAATATATTAATATCCACCGATTGGTATAGTATTGACGATGTAGAAAATACGCAGCGCATAGAAGGAATAATAATAGTCACGCAGATAAAATACCTGGGTGTGACGATCAGAGAACAAATCAAAGCAAACCACTGAAAGGCAAATATGGCTGATGCAGCCATCAGCAAAAGTTGTAGCAAGGTGAAAATAGGAAAACTAATATGAAAACAAGAAAACCCCTTCGCTTCTGCAAGTGGAAGAGCATATGAAAGAATTAAACATAAACTTAAGTAAAATTGAACTGCTTAAAGGTAAAAAGCTAAAAGAAATAATAAATAGGCGGGACAAAGGGTAATGAATGACAAGACAACATTCAGAATCTACAGAAAATATAAAGAAAAAACATAAGAGAAGTTGTAAGGTGTCAAAGAAACAGCAGGTAAAAGTAAACTTTATTACAGATCCAGGCAGCTTATATTGCGGCCGACTGACGCCGGGCCGCGAGAGACAATGGAATTGACTGTGACCTGAGGTCGAAACAATAAACAATAATATGCAGTGAACGAGTACAAATTACAATACAAAACATACAGAGCTACAATATGGATACAGTCTTGATGCCTGTGAATGAAGAAACATGTGATACACAATGTGTGACATTTGTATAAATACGCATAAAGTAAAAATGATTAAAATGCACCTGGCACGTTTTAGGCGTGACTAATTGAGCTTGAAGAAAATGGGAAGTCACCAAAGAAAACAAGCTCAGCGGAGACTTAATTAATGGCGCCGCCGAAACACTATCCTGGCGCCGATGTGGTGACTTTACAAAGTAACCTGGTATGATAACACCGAAAAAAACGATGCCGATCAGTAGGTCTAGGCTAGGCACACTAGAATTAAAAGAAAGGAATAGGCTGAAAGGGGAAGATGCAAAATGTTTGTGCTGTGAGGAAGAAAAATGAAAACTTAGACCATTTCTTACTCTACTGCCCAGCATATGATGAGATTAGAAACTGATACAGTTTTGTGCAACAGCCACATTCAGGAAAATGAAGAGGAATTGATAGCTAGTACACTTTTATTTACAGATCTGCTGAAAGGGGAAATTGGACATAGGAAAGAATTTATAAAAGAATTGTGGCTTTACAGAGACAGAAAAAACTTAAACAGACACAAACAAAGGAGGAAAAAACGAGCAAGGGAGCCGTTTCAGAGGAAAATTTTGCCTAGTACCACTACTAACGTTGTAGCAGATGTCCAGAGACCCACATAATGATAAAAATCTAGGTTCACTGGCCAAACATATGCTTATGGCAAATGACCTTTCGACAGTATCTGAAAGCATATGTTTTTAGATATACATTAGATTTTAACCGATGGTGGAATGAATACCAAACTTAGGCGAACACCTGAGTGATGGCCACGACTGACGTCATCTTGCCGGGGGGGGGGTCGGGGGGGTGGGTCTGACTGTGTTCACTCACCTGAATGTTCCTGTACAAACGGGCCTGTTACTGACGCCTTTCTTGCCCCGGCTGAGTTGGTTGTGTTTACTCAGTTAAATGTTCTTGTACAAGCTGGGTTTTTCAACCAATGTGGGGTATGCTGGTATGTGCTAACACCAAGCCTAGGCGCGTGAACAAGCCTTGGCACCAGGTGTTCAAGCTGATAAAAGTCGAGTAAACAGGATGGGGCCATCGTGAGGCTTCTTGAAGGCGCACCCACAGTATACTGCAAATTCTGCAATAGGCGGTGATATCGAAAGACTAATTTCTCTCTTAAATTATGAAGTTGTTAAAAGGATCTAGCAATGGTCACTATTAACAATACAGTAAAAGTTCTTCTTGCTGTTCATACTGTCAGTATTATTATTTGAGGTTTGAGTACACAGAGAATATTTGAGCAAACTTGAATCAGGTGGAATTAATGGCATGTATGTATGTGTATATATATATATATATATATATATATATATATATATATATATATATATATATATATATATATATATATATATATATATATATAGTGATAATAATAGAACTTGTCCTCACCAGAGTGACAACATTACTTATAAAATCATATGTATAGACTTATTCATCTTATTTTGGAATGGAATAAAGAATTTAGGCTAATGGCCAAGCACTGGGACCCACGAGGTCATTCAGCGCTGAGACGGAAATAGAGGGCACTGACGGCATAAATGTTCATTTAGAGCCGGTCAAATGAAAAATGGGATGTTTTGGCAAACCTAAATAAAAAAAAAATCACATATAATTATGCTACCATGGTAGCATAATTATATATTAAAAATATTGTTTTTAAACCTTCATCGAGAATGCAGCAATGCATTTAAAAACAGAAAATGACATTGATGTGAGCGTAAGCCTATAGATTCTTGACATTTCTTTACACTAAAATGGTTAGATTCTAATCATAGTGTTTATAAAATCAAGTGTTCTCTGTAATCCGTGTTCCTCTCTCTCTCTCTCTCTCTCTCTCTCTCTCTCTCTCTCTCTCTCTCTCTCTCTCTCTCTCTCTCTCAGAGAGAGAGAGAGAGTATATGGTCACAAGGAAAGACATTTTCAAGCAAACTGCACACATTGGAACACGGATTACAGAGAAAACTCGATTTTACAAACACTAAGATTAGAATCTAACCATTTTAATGCAAACAAATGTCAAGAATCTATAGGCCTGCGCTTACATTAATGTCATTTTCTTTATTTAAATGCACTGTTGTGTTCTTGATGAAGGCTTGGGAAACAATATTTTTTAATGTATAATTATGCTACCATGGTAGCATAATTATAGGAGAGAGCGGTGCGATGGTCCGGACAGTACATTTCCTGGAAAATGTAAGGGGCCCTCAGCTCTGAGAAATCACGTGAAATCGCGAGTTTGCCATTGACACATGGACTTCGGTTTGGGGGGACCGCTTACTTTAGTATTGACGGTAATTTTTGTGGTTTTTCCTCATTTCCTAAGTAATTTTTTGCGTTTGAATCATAAGCTTTGGTGTGGTGAATATGATAAGGGAGCTGATTATGAGTTTTGGGTGTGAATTTGTACTATATGACGAAGATGTTGTAGCTATTACCCGCCTGTAATCTGCAAGGATTTGAAGTTGAGGGTGTCATCAAATGGTTATGATATGTGGGGGATGATTCGGACGTGTCCGAATCATCCCTCCTAGCAAACCTTTACTAATTATGAATTCCAACAAAGAAACAAAAGATTTTCACTAACATTATTTAAGTTATATTTTGTGTATATGCATTCATTAGCCCCTCATTGCCTTTACCTTATAGAGCACTTCATAAACCCATCATAGAACCCTCTAATTACAAATTAAAATGTGAATATCAAATCTGGATTCCATTCCATTGGCATTCACCCGTATTACACTGATGTTTTTCAAGAAAGTGACTTTGCCAGGGCTTTTGTGACTGGTAGGCCAAAGCCAAATACACCACCTAAAAGCACAACAACCTCACATGATGTAACACCACAGCCACACTGCCTACACCATCATCACAACAGCAGTTTTCTCCTGATGATATTAGACCATTCCCAAAAGCTGGAGAGAGGAAGGGGACGGCTGAAGATGCATGGTTGCAACGGACACTTCAGAAGAGCTTGAACTTGAACAGAAAGAACTGAAGAAAAAACCGAAAAACGCAGCCAAGAAGAAAATAAAGTTTGGAAATGATACCTCAAGAACATTAAAAAGCAAGAAAAATACAAAAAGGTTAGATACAGAGGGCCAGACCAGTGATGGAGACCTTCATCACCTTGAAGATCTCTTGACAGCCAATCTTAACAATAATTCTTCTGACATCTCAGAGGAGGAGATAGAAGACAATGAAGTGGGTTTTTATTGATGAAGTCCCAGAGGAGGGAGATTTTGTTCTTGTTGGGATAGATCCAGTAAAAGGTAGCAAAGTCTATTATGTAGGCAAATTAATCAGCAGTTTAGACGAGGATAATGAACCTCAGGCTTCTTACTAAAGAAAATCACAGAAATTTGCTGCCAACAGTTTTAAATTTCCAGAAACTGAGGATGAAGCAACTGTTTGGTAAAGAGGCAGTAACTGGAGTGCTTCCAAACCCAGTTCAGCAGAGTATGAAAAGAAAACAGGGGTATTTCAAATTTTGTTTTTCTTTTGCAGGGTACAATATTCCTTAGGCCAACTTTAATATTTAGGCACAACAAATTTCAAGTATTTAAGTTACGATTTGTGTTTGGTTTTTGCTCATGGAGAGAATAATTTCAAGCAAATTTTGGTCATTTAAGAATTTGGTGGCAAGGATATTTCAAGTTTAGTTTTTGTTTTGAAGGTTACAATATTCTTTAAGATTACTTTAACATTTATTCTCAGCAAACATCGTAGATTTTCTCTCTGCCATTCACTAAGGGAGAGAATAATCTTTTAAGTTGATTATGATTATTTCAATAAAACACTTCGCATGGTATTTCTGTTTCATTTATCATCTGACTTGAAGATAAATGTCAATTATAATAATTGTCCGAATCATCCCATGCTCTTGTCCGAATCGTCACCATGGCTAGGGATGGTTCGGACATTTTGGAAACTTGTACTTGAAGATAAATAGCTTCAAGTGTAGTAAAGTGTACGACTTGCTACATTCACTGGTAAATGTAGGATGATGAGGCTACACATCGACATGACAAGGATCTCACTGCTCCTTAAACTCTGACTTCTAGAGAGAAATTAAAAAAAAATGTCCGAACCATCACCGCTCTCCTAGTACGTGATTTTTTTTTTTTTTATTTAGGTTTGCCAAAAAATCCCATTTTTCGTTTGGCCAGCTCGAAATGAACATTTATGCCAATTTATTCCAGGAGGGGGCGGCGTTAGTGCCGTCAGTGCACCTCACATGGTGCACTGTAGGCATTACTTATATAGGTTCTTTGCAGCGTCCCTTTGGCCCCTAGCTGCATCCTCTTTCATTCATTTACTGCACCTCCGTTCATGTTCCCTTTCTTCCATCCGACTTGCCAGCCTCTCTAACAATTGTTTCATAGTGCGGCTGCTTTGAGGTTTTCCTCCTGTTACGCCTTTCAGACCTCCTCACTGTCTATTTCCGTTTCAGCGCTGAATGACCTCGTAGGTCCCAGTGCTTAGCCATTAGCCTAAATTCTATGTTCCATTCCAAAATAAGATGAATCAGTCTATACATAGAATTTTATAAGCAATGGTGTTACTCTTGTGAGGACAATTTCCATTATTATTATTATTATTATTATTATTATTATTATTATTATTATTATTATTATTATTATTATTATTATTAATCGGAAGATAAAACACTATTCGCATGGAATAAGCCTACAGGGGCCATCAATCGACTTGAAGTTCAAGCTCCCAAAGAATATGGTGTTCATTTGAAAGAGATTACAGAAAATAACAGGAAATGCAGACAGAAGAGATCCAGTCTGTGCATTTTTCTGAGACACTCAAATGGCAAATTTGTGAATAAAGAACTAGCACCAAAAGTAAGTGTTATCCAGTTTATGCCTTTTTCTGAGACATTCAAATGGCAAATTTGTAAATAGGGAACTAACATGAGTCTAAGACATTCAAATGGCAATTCAGTAAATACAGAGCTAACATCAAAACTAAGTGTTAGTGCCAAACAAAAACGCAAAAGCAAGTCTTTCTAGACGAGACGAGAGACAAGCGGAAATTCCAATGATTCAATCAAGGTAGCATTTTAAAGGCAAGACCGCCTAGAAATTCAAAGAAGTTGTACATATCATTCCCATTAAAAGCATGAAAGCTGATGTTCTGCACTGCACATTGGAGAAAGTAACTATAGGCCTAGAAAAAATAGATTTCACCGTGTTTTGCTTTGTAACATCACAATGCTGCTACCATGTATCCCCCACCCATTTCAGAGTAAAACAAACACTTTTTTTCCGTGTATGATTCAGCACATTTTGTTGGAACATACCAGGAATAATTGGTTTGGCCAGAAAGGTATTAATAAAGCAGTGAGGTTCCCTAGGTTCTCCTCTCATGGCAATCATATTTTAGAAAATGAAATTCATTGTGCACCATTCAGCTCTGAAAAAAAAAACAACTTTGAGATAGAAGATGGCTTAGCCTACTCTTGAAACGTTCGTATAAACTGTCATTGAAAGAGTTATCCCCTTCCACTTTTGAGAAACAAAATGTTCATTTAGTTTTACAGATATTCAGTGAGTATCTCATTCAAGCTTTATTACTTTTAAAAAAATCAGTGGTGTGCCCTTTTACTCAGAAGTTGCGGAAGGTCAACATTTTTTACGTTTGGTGGATGATAACGAATGTAAAATCCTCATATAAAGGTCAAAGATTAACTAAAACTAATAAATATGCTATTCCAATGAGTAATGAAGGTCATAGTCCAGAAAAAATAGCAAAATCAATAACACGGGGTTCTACTAACGTTTTATCGAGTAATTATTGTTTCCAAGAAAATAACTATATTGTAGCCGAAAAAACCTCACCAGAAATATTAAGTTAGAGACTTTATCAAATGATGACTGTGTAAAAAGGTAATAATTAATTCATTCGTATATAACAGAATAAACTATCTTTTTTGTGGTGTATGTAAACCAATGCACTGCCGTATTTTATGTATAAATATTTTTTTAATACAGTACAGTAACTTCCAAAAGTGAAGCTACAAATTTCAAAATTGATCGTACTTCTTTGGAACTCGATGGGTTGCCAGTTAGTATATTTTATTCCAATTATTGTCATCCTCTTTATCTGATAATAAGTATCAGTGATTAACTGTAGAACCACAGAAGGTATTTCCCCAGTGAATGGTCAGTGTTAGTTCAATAATTGTTTATTAAAAAATAAAAAAAAGAATTCCCCCCCCCAAAAAAAAATAGAATTTCCCCCTAGAAACATCTGCGGCTCTCAGTGAGTGATATCGAGTGTTCACCATTACTGGCAGCAGAAACCGAGTGCATAAGCATTGGCCTAATGTGATTTGTAAATTAACTTTCTACTTTTATAGCGTCATATCAAAAGTTATTATGATTTCTTTTGATAAAGCACAAAGAAGTTTAGCATCTGATTGAATGAAATATAAATAAGACTAAGTTGGTGTAGAAAAAAAAAAAAAAAACGAAATCCAAGTTATATGCGCGTTTAGCATGGCTACATGGTTAGGCCTATTTCAAAAATCAAGGAAATATATTTTACTAGCTTGTTATTTAATAAATTGAGTTGTTTGGATATCTAGATGGTTGTAAACTCGATTTTCCATTAGGTTAGGTTTCATTATCAAGTCAGGGGAAATGAGGAAGTCTAGGCCTAAGTTAAGTCAGGGGAAGTGAGTAAGTCTAGGCCTAAGTCCAGTCAGGGGAAGTGAGGAAGTCTAGGCTTAAGTCAAGTCAGGGAAAGTGAGGAAGTTTGGGCTTAAATATGACGAAGTCTAGGCCTAAGCCAAGGCAGGGAAAGTGAGGAAGTCTAGACCTGAGCCAAGCCAGGGGAAGTAAGGAAGTCTAGGCTTAAGTCAAGTCAAGGGAAGTGAGGAAGTCTACTCCAAAGTCAAGTCCGGGGAAGTGAGGAAGTCTAGGCCTACGCCAAGGCAAAGGAGGTGAGGAAGTCAGATAGATGAATTTTCAGTTGTTTTCGGTCAGCCTTGGTGGATCTTAGACTTGAATGATTTGGGAACACTTTTATTATTTGGAGAAGCACTCTGTATTTGTGACGGTTCTGTATTTGTAACGGAAAACCTGTTTGCAATCAAGTTTACCCTTTCAATAGTGGTTACTTTCTGTCAGTTATTGCAAACATAATGGAGGGAACTGATTTACCTGTTTATTCAATATTACTGGCTGGCGAGGGGGGTATTGGGTCAAAGTCCCCCCCAACCCAAGTAGGTCACGGCTGGTGATTCATAGGTTGGGTAGATAATGTTACGTTTGTGTCGTGGGTCGAAACCGAAGCCAAAGCTGAAGTAGAGTCCGAATGGTCGGGTCCTAAAAGCTAAAATCAGAACTACCAACCACACACGACTTCTCTGTTGAATCTAGGTGCATTCATGATTGATTATGTTTAATTTTACAGAGATTTCCCCCTTACATTCTATTGATACTTTCATGGTTTTATGCATCTTTGCTAAATTAATTGATAATACACTATGATATTAAATATTTCTTTCCACATTGCTCGAAATATACAACGGTAATGTTGGTCATCCTGTGTTGAACGAAAATTTCAAATTGTTTCGTTTCTGTAGTTTGAAGTAATTACTGTACTTTGAAATAATTACTATTACCGTAATTTTTTCTTATGATTGTTATAAATATCATAGATTTGATATTTGTGCATCATATAGTAGTCTTATTTTGCTTGATGGAGCTTTCAATGTAAAAAAAAATAAGTTTTTCAGCTATGTGTTGTTGTTGCCAGTTAGTGAATTTAGAACGAAATCCTCTGAAATTTGTAGCTTCACTTTTGGAACTTACTGTATAAATATATTTTTGTGACGTGTCTTTGAAGTTTCTTTCGTCTGGCAGCGTCACAGTACATCAAACCCGCCTCCCCTTTCGATGATCTCGGTAATAAAAGACGCGGCAACCCTTCCCCGCCATCTTCTTCTGCTGCGGCTGCCGTTGGAGACGTGGTCATGGTTGGAATCCTCAAGATATCCTTTCTTCTAGCAGAGGCTCTGCTTCTGCTTGGTCTGATAGCAGGTTAGCAAATTTTGGCATTTATTTTTAAAAGAGACTTGGCTATAAATGGTTCTCTTAGAAATGGCGTCATTTGGTAATTTTTAAGACCAGTCTCCACACACAGATATTGTTTATTAAAGTTTTTGTTTTTAACTGGACAATATAAAAAAAAGGTTAATATTATGTAGTACAGGTAATATAACAAATAACTTTAAAATTTACCCATACAATATGAGAAATTTACCGTCTTTTGCTTATTTTTATTTTTATCTTACGCAGAAAGGCTCTGACAGACGCCACTTTTCTCAACAAAGATGAAACAAAAGACGGCAAATTTCTCGCATTATTTCGATAAATTCTCACGTTATCTCACATGTACTGCATTATATTCACCTTTCCTATATTTTCCAATGAAAATTTTTTGATGAACAATATGTCGGTGCGGAGCTCATAAAAAAATCACAAGACACTTGGGAAATGAGTTTGTCCATTTCGTGTTTCTTCTGATATATTTTATTTTTTTATTTTCCCGTCTTTTTACTTTTAAGTCTTGGTCAAGAGTCGGTGTCTAGTTATTTTTAAAAATAATCTTGGTAAATTGACAATTCTTTTTTAGCCTAATTCCCTCTAATTTTTTTTTTATTTGGTTTAGTCAACAATTGTGGATAAGTTCTTGGGATTTTTTTTCTTCCTTCGTGATGAGACCTTTCCACTTTGTAATTTCTTATTTATTGAATTATTATCTTTGCACTATTTCTTAACTGTTAAATTCCTTTGGCATATTACTACAACAGGTTCAGTTAAAGTCTGATGTATATTGACTTTGTATTGACATCGGTCTACCGAACAATGGTTATAGAGGGCAGCACGTGCTATGATTGCCCCGTAGACCAATAAGCAATGTTTTTTGTATGATACCGACTATAGCCATAGTTTATGCAAATAAAAATTTTAAAAAAAACTCGGCTAACCCTAATTGCAAATGGCAATGATCTTGAAGACTAATAACTCCTCATCTTCAAGGTTAGGTTAAAGTTAGCTGAGGATAAATCAAAATTTTTGACTTCCATAAGTCTATGTGACCTACAGTTGCTTGCGTTCTGTTGAAAATATTGGTAAAGCAAATCTCTTACTCCTTATTGGTTCATGAATATAACGCACTTCACGAAATACCTAAGACTAAATAGCTCAATATAATACAAAAAGTTACTGGAGGCTAACTGGTTCTAGGTCCATTTCATACCTTGAGGTTTTTTGAGGGCAAGGTACAGTAGCCTACATGAGACGGCCACACGAAGATATCGTTTATTAATATAGTTTTTGGCTTAACGATATAAAAAAAATGGTTTATATAAAGTAGTACAAGTCGGATAAACAAAAATTAACGGCGTCACAGCTCCGTAGGACACTGTTTAATACTATACCAGCCCCTCAAGGATGAAAGATGGTAACTTTTTCATTAGTTTGGTAAATTTATCAAATTAGGCTATCTCCCATGTACTGCATTAGATAGGCTACACCGTTCACTGTATTATTTAACCATCAAACCATATTAATCAACAACATACTGATAAAAAACAAAATAAACAATATATTGAGTTGCTGTCTCGCTTTCATTTACGGAGGAAAGTTTTTCCTGTGCCTGGCGGCATGCAGACCATAACCTTTAACCATAGTCTTTGACCTAACCTAACTGTTAGAGAGCCCCCTTTGCCTAGCTATACATGTACAGCTTGAGTGGAGTTTGAACAGTTTAGTAATAGGTAAATTTTTGTTTCAAACCATAATCCCATCCAAGAGTTGAACATTTAAATTAGCCTAGTGATTTTAGTTACTAGACCTCTTATGTACCATCCAGTTATGGGGGACCACAGTGGGAAACCAGGATTTTTCGGGTGGGGAAAAAGACAGAATGAGAAATGCTCCCGTGTCCTCCAACCTAACCTAACATTCTTAATGATTTGGATATCAATGTCTAAGAAGGATCTTGTTTTATGAGGGTCTTTATTATTATTAGAAAAATATCTATTATTCAATACTGTGAGATATTAAGTAAGCCTAGATGCATTTTTGTGCTTAGATCTGTCTTCTAGGGGATTATTATACATTAAGAGAAATTCATAAAACTGGCAATGTTAGGGCTATAGCATCTTTAGGGTTATCCATTTTATTTTTCTATATGTAGCGTAGTTGTTTGAATATTTTAACGCAGTTGATTTATTATTAATACATTTTTATTTTGTAGTAGAGTACATTTTTAAATCTGACTTAATATGTTATCCAAGGTAACAGTGCTCTTAATAAACCATCATGTGGCGGTGTAAAGTAAAACGTATACCTTAGTTTAACCAGACCACTGAGCTGATTAACAGCTCACTTAGGGCTGGCCTGAAGGATTAGACTTATTTTATGTGGCTAAGAACCAATTGGTTACCTAGCAACGGGACCTACAGCTTATTGTGGAATCTGAACCACATTTTAGCGAGAAATGAATTTCTATCACCAGAAATAAATAACTCTTATTCTTCATTGGCCGGTCGGAGAATCAAACGCAGGTCCAGCAGAGTGCTAGCCGAGAACGGAACCCACTCGCCCAATGAAGATATCGGGTCTAGCAGAGTGCTAGCCGAGAACTTTACCGACTCGTCCAACGAGGAACTAAGTGGCGGTGTAGAATATAGAAGCGGTTGATTAGAATTAGCCTACCCTGTCACTCAAAGATTATTGTTGCATACATGAATCAGTTGCAATGTGTAACAGTTTTTAACATTTCACTTATATTTTGCATTATGAATTAGATTATAAACTTATCTAAAATCAGATAAGAACAATATTAATATCTTTGAATATTTCCCAAATCTTAAAGGTACTTCCCACTTTGATAATATCAGAAACCCAATGTTGACCCTTGGTTGTAATTTGGATGTAACAACTTCCAGATTACAAAATAAATCCAGTGTTATTCCTCTCAAGAATTTTAGACTGGTGTAATACAAAGTGTGTGTGTACAATATATGTCAGTTAGATGTTATATTTAAAAAACTGATTGTTCCAAATGCTAGTGATGAAAGTGTTGTTGTATTATTATTTCGAATTATTATTTTTGCAGGTGCTCAGAGCCAGCAATGCTCTTCCATCGCCATAACAAGTGAGGGTGGAGGCTTTTATAAAGCTAAGTTTTCTGTAACAGCCTCAACTTCATTCACTGGACTGACCGTCGAACTTAGGTTTGATAATGCGGTCGATTACATAGAGGTAAGTTTACTTGAGTGACTCTGGCAAGTAGATTGTTCTTCGACATACTTAACATGAATCAAATCTAAATACTAAACAAGCACAGTTCCAGTGATATGGATGAAAGTAAAGTGCTAGTCATAAACTTTGTTGCTGAGGCTGAGCCATTGCAAACGAAAATGCTTAGCCGATTGCTTTCTCAAATTTGGAGATTTTTTTTATACCGTTTATTCTTTTGTTGAACATCCGATAAAACATTTCTTTTTGTCTTTTATCCCCTGTCTTCTCTGAACAGTAACTTTATTTTGATTCTTCTTTGTTTAGTTTGACAGTGGAGTCTCTGAGAAGTTGGACGACCGCCGTTTCAAGTTGGTCTCTTCAGGGTGGGTAGCCCAACCAGGATGGAAGGTAGAATTCACGATCACACCTCATTATAATGGAGGGAAACCCACTGTGGTTGGGGCAGTCATGAATGGAGTAGATGTCTGTGGTGAGTTTTGTAATCCTTCTAGTTTGACAGATTTAGTATTGGAAGGTCAGAAATAGAGCCTTGAATCATAATGATTAGTCTTGATTCCAATTTCTTTCTGAATAACCATATTGTTATGCCTCTCAAGAATTTTAGACTGGTGTAATACAAAGTGTATGTGTACAGTATATGCAAGTTAGATGTTATATTTAAAAAATTCATTGTTCTAAGTGCTAGTGATGAAAGTGCTGTTGTATTATTATTTCGATTTATTATTTTTGCAGGTGTTCAGATCCAGCAATGCTCTTCCGTCACCATAACAAGTGAGAGTGGAGGCCTTTATAAAGCTAGGTTTTCTGTAACAGCCTCAACTTCATTCACTGGACTGACCGTCGAACTTAGGTTTGATAATGCGGTCGATTACCTAGAGGTAAGTTTACTTGAGTGACTCTGGCAAGTAGATTGTTCTTCGACGTGCTTAACATGAATCAAATCTAAATACTAAACAAGCACAGTTCCAGTGTGTGATATGGATGAAAGTAAAGTGCTACCAAGTGCTAGTCTTAAACTTCATTGCTGAGGCCGAGCCATTGCAAAGGAAAACGCTTAGCCGATTACTTTCTCAAATTTGGAGATTTTTTTGTACCATTTATTCTTTTGTTAAACATCTGATAAAGCATTTCTTTTTGTCTTTTATCCCGTCTTCACTGAACAGTAACTTCATTTTGATTCTTCTTCATTTAGTTTGACAGTGGAGTCTCGGAGAAGTTGGACGACCGCCGTTTCAAGTTGGTCTCTTCAGGGTGGGTAGCCCAACCAGGATGGAAGGTAGAATTCACAATCACACCTCATTATAATGGAGGGAAACCCACTGTGGTTGGGGCAGTCATGAATGGAGTAGATGTCTGTGGTGAGTTTTGTAATCCTTCTAGTTTGACAGATTTAGTATTCGAAGGTCAGAAATAGAGCCTTGAATCATAATGTTTAGTCTTGATTCCAATTTCTTTCTGAATTACCATATTGTTATGCCTCTCAAGAATTTTAGACTGGTGTAATACAAAGTGTATGTGTACAGTATATGTTAGTTACATGTTATATTTAAAAAACTGATTGTTCTAAATGCTAGCGATGAAAGTGCTACTGTATTATCATTTCGATTTCTTATTTTTGCAGGTGTTAAGATCCAGCAATGCTCTTCTGTCACCATAACAAGTGAGAGTGGAGGCCTTTATAAAGCTATGTTTTCTGTAACAGCCTCAACTTCATTCACTGGACTGACCGTCGAACTTAGGTTTGATAATGCGGTCGATTACATAGAGGTAAGTTTACTTGAGTGACTCTGGCAAGTAGATTGTTCTTTGACGTACTTGACGTGAATCAAATCTAAATACTAAACAAGCACAGTTCCAGTGATATGGATGAAAGTAAAGTGCTACCAAGTGCTAGTCTTAAACTTTGTTGCTGAGGCCGAGCCATTGCAAAGGAAAATGCTTAGCTGATTGCTTTCTCAAATTTGGAGATTTTTTTATACCGTTTATTCTTTTGTTGAACATCTGATAAAACATTTCTCTTTGTCTTTTACCCCCTGTCTTCACTGAACAGTAACTTTATTTTGATTCTTCTTCATTTAGTTTGGCAGTGGATCCTCGGAGAAGTTGGACGACCGCCGTTTCAAGTTGGTCTCTTCAGGGTGGGTAGCCCAACCAGGATGGAAGGTAGAATTCACGATCACACCTCATTATAATGGAGGGAAACCCACTGTGGTTGGGGCAGTCATGAATGGAGTAGATGTCTGTGGTGAGTTTTGTAATCCTTCTAGTTTGACAAATTTAGTATTGGAAGGTCAGAAATAGAGCCTTGAATCATAATGATTAGTCTTGATTCAGATTTCTCTTTGAATAGCGATATTGTGTAGTCAATTGCATTCTTGATGAATCTGTTTTGGAATTGAATTAAGATGATTTCCCTTTTCCTCAGAATCTTGCATTGGACTATCGTTTTACTCTGTATTTCACATACTTTTAGAATTACTTTCAGAAAATTTTAAATCTTTAAACAGCAGTTTCAGTTGTGAGTTTTGGTATCCAGTTATAATATAACATTCCGGCATAAAAAATAATTGGTTTAGAACCATCCTATACATACAGTACAAATTATTCTACATCAACTTTGTCCTGAACTGAAAAGTAAATCTTTGAGAGTAAAACAAGACTGGTCTTATCTCCTGAGGATGCACTGAAAATGGTACAGGTGCCTGTAGACATATACTGTAGGCTGATTACATACATACACATGTGCATACATACCTGAAACCAACTCCAGGTTTGACTTATTCTTATTCAGATTGCTGTCTGACTGAACCTGCTTCAAGAGTCCAGCCGTCACATTCAAAAATTACTCTTCTTGTTTTCAGGCACTAGTACACCCAGCACTAGTATACCCAGCACTAATACACCCAGCACCGGTCCAACCTCATCAGCACTCTGCAAGCCGACCGGTATGGGCCCATACGATTACTCACAGGTAAGAGCCCTCTGTTTCTCGTGCAGTTGAATAAGAGACGGGTCTAGCGTCTCCACTGAGATTAATCTGCACTCTCTCCTTCACTCTCCTTTTCCTTGGTTACCTGTACCTCATTCTTCTGCATCCATGACTAAGTGACACTCAAACTTGACAGCATTATAGCACTGTAATGATAATTGATGTTTTCCTGCAGGCACTCTGTATGTCTTACCTGTTTTACGAAGCTCAGCGATCTGGGGCGCTTCCTGGGAACCAGAGGGTGACCTGGAGGAAGGACTCTGCCTTGAGAGATGGTTCGGATGTAGGCCGTGACCTCACGGGAGGATACTATGACGGTAAGGCTATCATTTTTTGAAATTCTTCAGTTTATTTGATGTTCGGGGATGAATTACTGTTAGTAATATAGCATAGCTGCTTGCTACTGAGACTGGAAGGCCCACAACAATAATTGGTCTCTGTAGATCTTGCAGCATGCATCCACACCATGAGCAATGATAGTCGTTGAAGTCTTCGAGAAGTTGAGTTTACAAAGTGCCAGGAAATGGACCAGGCTTGGGCTTCAGGAAAAAGATGACTAGAAGACTAGAACCCTATTTTTGTGAATAATAACAGTCAACAACGATCAGCAGTGTTACGTCCGTGATATTTCATTTTACACATCCAGCAAAGTTGATTGGTAAATGGTAAATCAGAAACAAAAGTCATACAACATTCATATCATCTTCTTTTGGTGTCTTCCATCAGCTGGTGATCATGTGAAGTTCGGCTTCCCAATGGCCTTCACAGCCACATTCCTTGCCTGGGGTTTGGTTGACTTTGCAGAAGGACAGAGGGCTGCTGGTAAGGAAGAATCTGTTGCTGTGTAGACAGTCTTTTGTTGTTGAAGATGATAATCACTCCATGTTAACATTACAAAAGTATTTTCAGAGGAGCATGTTTTGAATATGTTACATTATGCAAAATAAATTTACCGTAGTTTTAGATTGGTGGTCATGGGAGTATTACATGACAATTAGGGTCAGCTTTGTGTCCCATTTATAAAGTACAGAAGCGAACAAAAAAATATTACAAATTTCACTGAGTATTGTGAAATTCGTGAGCATAGGACTACCCTTCCTAATAGGCTATAAATACTGTATGATGTTGAAATTTCACAGAGTTTTTAAGATTTCAGAAGAATTTCTGATGCATTTCTAACTGTCTCAGGGCAACTGGATTACGGTCGTGCTGCAGTCAAATGGGCAACAGACTACTTCCTCAAAGCACAAACCGGTGACTTTGAACTCTATGGTCAGGTAGAGTATTTCCAAATGTGTCTGTTGGTGTTGGTGTCTGGAAATATATTTTCCTGTTTTGGACTTTTGCTGATAATCAGTAGGGATCTCAAATGCAAAATATGCAATGCAGTAACAGCAAAGAAAGAACCCTTCAATGACAAAACCAACATATGTGTAAACGCAATAATAACCCTTGATAATGAGCAAGACTGTATGCCAATATGGACTTTACACTCTTTCATTCAATAGAGAACTCTCTGACTCTGTAAGTAGCATGGAGAAAAAGTACTAGGCAATCTCTATCTAACAGAAAAGGAACCTTTCCTCTCTTGCCTGTGGTAGGTAAAGGGAAAAAGTGCTCTCCAGTCTCTTCTTGGAACAATACATATAAAGAATTTGTTCACTTGTAAATAGTAAGGAGGGGGGGGGGGGGGAATGCTCTTCAGTCCTTCCAGCAAACAGTTAAAAGTTCTTTCTTCTCTTTGCTGCGAGATGAAAAGGGAAAAAAGTTCTGTAAAATATCATATGTAAATAGTTATAGGAGAATAGGTCTTTCCTCTCTGAAGTGTAAAGAAAATGAAAAAGTGCTCTGCAATACCTTCTGTAAATAAGTGCACTCCAAACTCTTTTGGGAGTAGTGCATGGGAAAGGTGTTCTCAGAACTCTTTTGGAAATAGCCAAGGGGAGAATTGCTTTTCATACTTGTTTGAGAGTCCCATCAAAATATAATTTTATTTGCTATTTGACTAGCGAGTGAATTAGTGAAACTTAGCACTGGTCAAAACATTATGTTGTTCCTTGGTATGTCATAGTATCTCCTAACCCTACAATGATATTTCACTTAACTTTTTATTTTTAGGTTGGTGACGGCAATGCAGATCACGCATACTGGGGGAGACCAGAGGAGATGACCAATGTCCAGACCATCATTCAAAATCACCAGCAGTGCCCCAGGTTAGTTGCCTCTGTCAGGAGTAGTCAAATATGTGAGTCATCAGCGAACGAGGTCTTGATCATATATAACCCATTAAATGGAACTCATTCTTGTCCAAAGTGAGGGAGCAAGGTCATGAGTGTAGACTGGCGAAGGTACAAGGAAGGGGCCTATAACTGGCTCCCAGCTAAGGTTTGACTAGTTTACAAAATTACAGAAACCCTAAAAGTAATTTAACCATTACAACAAACTCCACAATCAACAGAAGAGCTACGATGTGTAATCTATAACTAAACACCAATGACATTTCACTAGCTGTGATTATGAATATAGACACAAAACTAGCAGCCGATAAAATTTTAGCCTCCTCATCCCATCCCTTCATGGAACGAAATCCCAGCTGTGTCTCTGAACAAGTGCCAGCTTCTTGAAAAGTTTCAAATGTTGTGTCCCGGAATGGTGTGAGATGCTAGCAGACATCATCTGCCTTCAAGTAGAAAGGCAGAATTCATATTGGGAAGTCAAGTTCCCTTTTGTCGTAGATTGGTCAATTAATTAAAAAGAGCAGATTACACACTTAATGGGCTGATGGGAAACATGACAATAGGCCAGAAGTTGAGCTGAATCTACGTAGTATTCTGTCCTTCACAGCGGAAATTTTCTTGTCATCAAAGTCTCTCACAGTCTTTTAGTCTATCCTTATTCCATGCAAGTTAAAGCTGTCAGACCATTTCAGAGCTTGTCAACAAAGACCAAGTAAGAACCACTGATGGAAGTCAAAGCAAAATAATGTTCAAATAATCTTCCATTGCATAAGTTGACCTTAGTAGAACTGTACATGCATACGAACTGTTCACTTCCTTGGTGAACCTCACCCTTCTGCCCTCTTCATTCTTTTCCTTGCTTTCTTCAAGCCTGGTCTTGAAAAGAGCACATGCTTGCCCTGGAAAAAAAAAGTCCTCTTAGATAATTCTGCAATCTAACAAGACTGTTTATCAACAGGGTCAGACTTAGCGGGTGAAACAGCAGCTGCTCTGGCTGCAGCATCTATCGTCTTTAAGGTAAGAAGAGATTGCTGTAGACTACGACTGTCATTAAGTAACTGAACAACACTGAATCCCTCCTGAAAGGTTTGTTCTTAAATGCAGTGTGAAAGGTGGAGCTAGGGAGAGTTAAAGTGTTAGGTTTAAAATCCTGAATTTAGTCTGAGATTCTCACTCAGGAATGAACATAAAAGAAAATCCTCTTCTTCCCCCAACCAAGGACGTCGACTCCGCTTATTCTGGAAGGTGTCTGGAGGCAGCAAAGAAACTGTATGATTTTGCAGACCAGCATCGCCAGACCTACGATAATTCCATTCCTCAGGCTGCAGATTTTTACAAGCAAGTATCAGGGTTCACATTGATTCATTCTGACTTTAAAAAAGTATCTATCCATGCCTTATAATACTGAATTGTTTTATGGAATTGAAAACTTGGCTCTCTCCTAAATACTAGGTAAAGGGTATAGTCCTAGAACCAGATATGAATACTGTAGAATACTGATCGTGGTTCCTAACGCAGTGGACAGCGTTGAGTAAAAAATAATGTAGAGTAGTTTATAAGTTTTTTGTAATGGGAATGTATCGGTGTGGAACAAGTTATTAGATCAGGAACTTTGGTGGTTAGCGTATTCAGAGTACAGCCTTGACGAGAAACAAGGGAGTGTATCAAGTAGAGAATTTCCAAACACATTATTCTAAGTAGCTTATATGATATTCATCTGATGTTTCTTTGAGCAGTTAAAAGTTAATTTTCCATATGAGTTTTCCCCTACCAAAAATATAAACTAAAGAAACAATTTTAGACTTCTTTCCAGATGTTCCGCTATTAAGGCACATTTTCCTCTCACAATTACAAACAGGTCATGGAGTGGTTACGGTGATGAGTTGTGCTGGGCAGCGCTTTGGCTGGCTAGAGCTACAGGCGACAGATCTTACATCCAAAAAGCTCGAAGACACTGGGATGAGTTTGGACTTCAGTACGGTGGTACAGATTTCAGCTGGGATAACAAAAAAGGAGGTGTATATGTAAGTACTATCCCATTTTTCCCCTGTAGGGGTGATAGTGTCATCAGTGCACCTCACGTGGTGCACTGTAGGCATTACCAAGGTTCTTTGCAGCGTCCCTTCGGCCCTTGGCTGCAACCTCTTTCATTCTTTTACTGTGCTCCACCTCCGTTCTTATCCTCTTTCTTCCATCCTGCTTTCCACCCTCTCCTAACAAGTGCTTCATAGTGCAACTGCAAGGTTTTCCTTCTGTTACACCTGTAAAACCTCCTTTACTTTCAATTTTCCTTTCAGCGCTGAATGACCTCATAGGTCCCAGTGCTTGGCATCGGGCCTAAATCTCACATTCCAATTCCATGTCTTCGTTTGGTTTAGAGGTGTTGACTGTTCACTAAACAGTGATCTTAAAGTAAATATTTTTGATTGTTTACTGAGCTATAATCTTGGGAATTCTGGAATTGTCAGATTATAACGAAGACAGCTTGTAAGCATACGTGATATATCAGAAGCGTGTTAACAGAAAGAAACCGCATACAGTAATAAAATTCGTAAGTCTGGGCTAACACTAACCAAAGTACACACAAAGAAAAGCTGTCATTGTGAGCTACCATTAAACAGAAAAGTTAGACAGTATAGTAATATAAAGTACTTCATATTAGCGTAGAACAACAGTCAACTTCAAAAAACGTAAAAATTGAACGAGCAAAGAAGCTACAGCACATACGTGACCAGAAAATATATCGTAGTACACTAGTTTTTCAAAAATGACCTGAATTTTATTGTTTGAAAGGTCTTCCAGGAGACTGTTCAAGGAAAGAGAATCTGGGATAATCATCGTCATTCATCAGTGGATTCTCTCCACAATATTGTGCACTTTCTTCTTGAATTCCTTATGGGTTAAGGTTCATCATCTAGAAAAAAAAAAATAATGAGCAAATACCTTGAAAAATATTGAAGTGCTTTCCCTTGCACTTTGCTGTCCAACTTCAACTTTTTCTGTCTCAATTCATCTCAGGACCAGCCGTATGAAACATGCAGTAATCTAACATTATTAGATGTTTTTAAAAACCAATAATCCTTGGTAAGAACCTTCACAGGGTAAATCATTATACATTATAGCCTTTTAAGAATATAGTTTTACTAATGCTAGTGATTCTGCAGTTGAGTAGGTTCTTAAGATGTTTCATATCCTTTGCAGCTAGAAGTTTTCAGTACTGTAGTCTGTATCTTCATGTACTTCTTGTTGTAGGATATCACCAAGGTCCGTATGTGGCCATTTGCAAGTTATGCCAGATAAACAATTAAACAAGGATACTGTATATAGCCACAACATTCAGAGTTCACATAATGAGAGCATGTCCTCATGTTATGGCGATGCTTCGAGCTGTTGTGCTGCTTTGAAAGATGTGATAGTAATGAATTATTTGTGTGCAGTAGATAAAGAAATTAATTTGAATTTATACTTTCAGTGTAAACGCGTATGATTTACCAGCACTCAAGCAGCCCCGAGAAAAAATGATCAGTGTAATTTGTCCTGTGGTCTGATTGTTGTAATCCTTTTCAGGCTCTGTTCACAATGCAGGATTCTGACCCCTTGTACCGCAACACCTTCTCTCAGTTCTTGAATAATCTGAGAACCACCGCTCAGTACACCCCTGGGGGACTGATCTACATCAGCAAATGGGGTGCAAACCGTCACGCAGCAAATGTTGCCTTCCTTGGCCTCTTGGTAAGGAGCTACTTGCATTTCTAAAAATAGCTGCTTTGCCATGTGTCCTTGACTGCATTACCCTGTTAGATGCGATTGGCAGCATGAGTTGCCCTGACTTTTAAAACATCAACCTCACATTTTTAATCAGTGAGGAATATGGGATTTAAGCTACTCGCTAGTCCTCATTTTCTAGAGTTTTGTATGAATGAAAATTGTACTTCACAGAAAACTAGCAATAATAGAGGACTCTTGTATTTCTGAAGCAAAATTGTGGGTCAGAAATGTGTGGTTTTTGCAACTATTGTCCACTCCATGGATCACTGCAATACTGTATCCCCCTAGTGTAATTTAACCTGTCTTATGATTTTACTCTGTACAGTTTTTTCTTTAGTAACTTCTTGACTAACTGTTCCACATCTCAACGAGAGTAGAATCACGTCTGGTTTTGGCTACTCTACAGTGAAACGTCATTTCAGTGAACACCTTGGCAACTCTTGAAGCACTATCGGATTTCCACTGGGAAAAAATTAAGCTCTGAGTTATTATAACAAAAAAGACTGTACTCTACAAGTAAAAGAGTCATTGTCAGAGGAAAAAGCACTAAATTCTTTTTATCTTTCCAGGGAGCTAAATTAGGTATTGATGCTGATGCAAACAGAGCATTTGGTGAGAAACAAATAAACTACATTCTAGGATCCAACGGCCGTTCATTTGTTGTAGGATTTGGCAACAACCCTCCACAAAAGCCACACCATCGCTCCAGGTAGAGTGCAGTACAATACTTAGTTAATGATTCACAGAAACTATCTCCCAATCTAGATGAAAAATTGACTCTGTATACAAACGAGAGGCACCATGTGTAATAAGGGATTAAAACAAAGAGAAACTTAACATGCATACAACAAATGTCACACACAGCACCCTCAACAAAATACAGCTTACAGTTGCCCAGAAAGCAACTGGTTTTCAGTGGTTTTGGATGTAAATACTATTTTGTAGCTCAAAGTACTGAACATATTTTTCTTTTTCAGCTCCCAAAACTTTTAGTCAGTAATTTGGTGAGATAATTGTAGAAGGGAATAGTATGGTGCAGTCTGCAGTTATCACTGAAGCTATAAGAAAAATCTCAAATTTATCATTTAGATTTGGACTTATGAAACAGTTTGAGTTTCATAATGGTTCGCTCATTATGATCATGCAGAATATAAGTATGGCTGGGATGTATAGAAAATTTACTATTTCTCCCCTTCAGCATTGATGTCTGGACCTTCATTTTTTACCCATGTGAAGTAATGTACCATTATGTGATCACAATAGGTCTTCCAAGTACTACTCACTAAGAGAAAACACCGGTTGGCTTGGAGACAGACATTCTGCATCCCATTTTGCTAAACCCAGCTTAGAATCATTTTTAAAAGTTTTCACAAAGAAAATATTGATTGTACATATGATGTAACTCTGACCAGGTGAATTTTATAGTAAATGTTGATTAGAATGGACATGAATGATATAGGCACATACTGAATTATTTCCACTGCCATCTTAAATGTGGGTGTTTTCATCACAGGATTAGCTCTTGAATTTGGTAATCTGGGTTGCATGATGCTTTAAATAACATTTAAAACTCGGTACTGTGCTGTATATTGACTAAAGTAAGAAATTAAATAAGAGCACTCCTATTTTTTACAGCTCATGTCCAAATATGCCCGAGAAGTGTGATCAAGGTGCAATGAACAATCCTGGTCCCAATCCTCAAATTCTGTATGGTGCTGTAGTTGGAGGACCAGATCAGGTAATGACCTAAATCTTCCACTGTTAGTAAGCTTCAAATATGTTAACAGTAAATACTTGAATGCTTTTGAGTATATTACAGTCAATCAGGGGAAAATATCTCAAATAGAAAAATAGCAGGATAGGCAATTGGATAGCAGTGCTTAATGGCTATACAAAATTACTTTTTCCTTTACATTACTGTACAGTTGAGACTGGTATGCTTTTGAAGTACTGTAAATATATATTGCAGAAGGTGTTAATCATAAAAGAAAATATTACCAAAAACTAATAATAGATATCTAATATTACCACAAATAGCAAATTTGACAAGCTTAAATTTAGCTTGAAATACACACTTGTAGATACAGTTCCCATTTTAAGCATTTAATAATAGTAATATGGTAATCTTTCAACATGCAAAATATTCTGTCTGATTTTCCTTGAGTACATACATGGAATAATACTGTATGTCTACTGTACTACATTATAACAGCACAATCATTCAGTCACAATACTTATGAGGTTCTGAGATAACTCTGGCAATCAGAAATGACTGACGCAGTTTCGTGTACTTTTTCTGTACTTGACCTTAATGTGGTAATACTTTTTCTTGCAAGAACGATGGCTATGAGGACAACCGTCAAGACTATGTTCGAAATGAAGTTGCCTGTGATTATAATGCTGGTTTCACAGCAGCACTTGGTGCCCTGATAGAAAACAAGAACAGAGGTTAACAGCTGAGTAAGTAGAATGTTTAACTTCCATCCCACTGAACATTTTAAGTATTTAAGATGAATAAAAAATTTATCCAGGCAGTCCCTGGGTTACGACCTGTCTGGCTTATGACATTCCGAGGTTATGACACTTTTCAAATATATTCATCAGAAATTATTTCCCGGTTTATGACGCATGTTCCAGGGTTACGACGCATCGTACGCCGTTCCGATGGAAGAAATATGGCTCCAAAATGGCAGGATAATCAATAATTGGAGGATATTTTGATGAAAAACTCAATTAAAAATGCACTTTACATCGTTTCAATACTGTACACCCAAAGCATTAAAAGTAAGGTATTCTTAGGATTTTCGACGATTTTTCGGTTTACGACTATTTTCGGCTTATGACGCGGCGTAGGGATGGAACCCCATTGTAAACCGGGGACTGCCTGTATAATCAAGATGGTAAGAAATAATGCAACCTATATTCATAAGAATAAATGACATTTTTCTGATATGTCTTTTTTTTTTTTAGCTAACTTCGAGAAGATTCATCTGGACAGACTTCACAATGGCAGGTGATGGCAAGGTACAATTACCAGGCAGCAACAACTGCAGCTCTCTTCTATTCTCCGCAGCAGTAACTCCATTGGTGCTGGAAACATTTAAGAAAATCTGGAGAACGTATCATCAGAGAAGCTTGCTTGCCATTCGGTCCTATTTCACTGTAGATCTGTTAAATAAGGAAGTATTTCATTTCTGTTACCTGAATATATTGTTTCAAAAATCAACACTGTCAGGAGATAGTTCTTTTTGCAAATCTAACTACTGTATGCTGAAGCTTTTACAATGTTGTTATCATTAAGTACAGTAGTACTGTAGTTTAACCAGACCTCTAAGCTTATATATTTAGCTTACACATGGCTGGCTTGTATTTTGAAGACTAAATGATAAAACCACTGCCAAGGACATATTTTTATCCTCACGAAAAACTTACTGGTACAGTTTACAAGACTGAAGTAAGCAATTGACCAAAATTTCACATGAAAATTATCAGGGGTCATTAACTTGAAATTCAGGCTTCCAAAGAATATGGTGGTCATTTGAAAGAAGAGATCAGTTAATAGAAAAAAAGGAGTTAATCAATAAAGAGATAAAATTATAAATAACCCATAAACAGATAAAATGATAAATAACCAAAATTCAAAGTGAACTTTTTTAGGGTAGTGATATACTCGTTAAAATCCTTATCACAAACTCAGGATACTTAGAAACAGCAACATTTCTTGATGCAAATGCTATGCTTATTTTTCATGCTCCACATTCTACTGTCATTAGACCAGGTACAGAACAGCCCAAAACAGATGCAACCTGCCTAAAGGTTATGTCGTATTCTGTTAGGTTGTGGCATAAAGGAAATCTTGATGGTGTCTAAAGAAGTACTTAATTTACTCCAGCTGAGGTGGCATTGGCAATGAATGAAGTTAATTATAGGTTATTGTCAGTAATCGGCCGGGAATAGTGTATGAATCTACGCAACGGATATGAGGCAACGTGATGAAAGATGACAGACCATTGCTTTTACGGTTCATACATAAAATAATCAAACAAACGGCTCCTAATTCTGCTCTTACTAGGTATATATAAAGAAGAAAAGAGCAAAATTTCAAAAGAATCTAATGAAATTAAATGAAATAATAAAACAAACGGTTCCTAATTCTACTGTTAGTAGAGAGATATAAAAAGAAACCAAGAAGAAAAGAGCAAAATTTCAAAAGAAAATAATGAAATTCTTCAAGGGGGAGCCGTTACAAAGTTCACCATAATAATTACTACTACTACAGCTAAACTTGCCATGTTGACCGTCGCTGTTGTTCTATGACTGAGGCATAAAGCCGTACTAATAACGCTAAATAACGTCGTAATCATGACGTCCTTCAAGAGAATCGAGACGCGCTCCTTCAAGAACACGACGAAGGCCACGGCGGACACCCTCTACTGGAAGAACCTCGAGGTAAGGAGGCCTATGGAAATAGAAGTGACACTTACCGTAGGTCTATTCTGGACCGTTTTAGGCCCAAGTTACGAAAATAACTGGGCCTAATTTGGTCTTATGATAATTATTTTCTTATTTAATTTCACCGAAAACAGCTTAGCTTGAATTGGGGCATCTGGTAGGCCTATGGAGTTTGGGGCATTTGTGCGCAAGTGAGGAATACCCTGATGGTCGTTTCCGGTACGAATATCGCATTTTTCATTATTATATCTTTCGAATCTTCATAAGAAAATGGAAAAGTAAATGCTGTGCTTACCTTATTCAAAGTCGCTGCTGTCCGACCACGTAGGTTACGTAGATAACAGTATCGGCTCCGCAGGTCCTATTGTCCTTGGCTACCTTGCAACTGCTGGCTGCCGAACAGGTGGGTGGGAATTGCTCGGTCCGGGTCTTATTGTAGATGGTTGGGAAAGTAAATCAGGGGTAGGGGATGTCGGGCGGCTCTTGAGCGGATAGACGCGCCTAACTAAATCGGAACACCTTCTAGGTATCGCTTCTGGGAACAAAATAAAATCGTGACTTTCCATTGCGGCGGTTCGAGAAAGAAAGAAAGCGTGGTTCTGGTGTTGGCCAACAGGCCAAGGCCTATGAGTCATATCGATAGAACGCATTATGATGATTGGTTCGAAGTATTTAATCCGTAAGCCCTAGGGCATGACGTGGGTCAGCCGGAGATACGAGGACGGAATTAAATTTCCCGCGGTCAGGCCGGGGCGCTGTGCCTCGGCCATCTGAAGAACTACGGGAGAGTGGTGCTCTCTGACACCGTTCACGACAACTTGGTACTTAGGAAAAGTTAGGCTCCGCTGAAAAAATTGTCGTTCGGGAAAATCAAGCAAACTGGTCAAGTAAGTTACTTTTTGGGTACAATCAGGCCCGCTGACCAATTTTTATTCTATGCAATTTTTCATTTGGAGTCATTGTTAATGAGCTGCAGGGACTTAGTTAAAACGGTGTGGCATAGGCCTAGGTCATTTCCATAGGCCTACCTCCAGGTTCTTCCAGAAGAGGATGTCCGCCATTGCCTTCCCCGTGTTTTTAATTCTCTTGAAGGACGTCATGATTACGTGTTATTATAACGGTATTTGATGTCATTAATACGGGTTACTGCTCCATTTATAAAAAAAGTTTAATAGTAGTAGTACTAATAGTAGTAGTATTAAGTAAGGCAAATTATGTAACGGCTCCCCCCCAAACATTTTATTGTATTCTTTTTGAATTTTGCTCTTTTCCCTTTGGTTTCTGTCTCACACATCTTTATGTATTTACATATATCTCTTTAGACCTACAGCAAAATGCGAAGGCAAAAAGCAGGAAGAAAGATAAAGCCTAATCAAAAAAGAAGTAATAGACCTATAGGCCTATTCAAGAAAGTGAGGTTTTAGGAACGAGAAAAAAAACTTCTTCATTTGTTTACCTAGTTGTTTATTTTTTCCCGTTTCTAATAACTGACTTTTTATGTCTGCGTTTCCTGTTACCATCCGTCACCTCTTTCCAACGAACACAATATTCGTTGGAAGCTCGAATTTCATGTCAAGTGGCCCCTGTGGGTGGCTCGTTCCCTACGATTGACAGTTCGTCTTCTGAGCAATAAGAATAATGTAGGGTGTCCATGAATGAAAGAACATTCTTTGTGTTTGTCATGAAAAACAACATTATGGCGCCCATCATCCCAAATGGCCCATGCTGAAAGAAATACGAACTCAGACTTGCTGTAGGTCTGAACAGAGATATGTATAAACCATTTGACGGTCTGCCACACCAAGTTTAGGGGTTTATTATGGTCAGATATGTTTTCTTATATCATGTGATTCGTTGACCTATATTCTCGGTCATTTGCATATTTAAATATGTATGTTCATATGATAATGACTTTCGTAAAGAACCATCAGAGAATGCAGACGATACCAGAGTGACAGCAGCTTTAGGTTCCCATCTAATTATGGCAACATAAAACTATTGAGAATTGTTTAATAAATGTAAAAAACGATTGTGATTAACTTGATCAGGGAAGTTCTTTGCAAAGTGTTATTGTAAATGCATTTACTAATGTTTAGATTTACATGACAGTCCCATCATCAGGGACATAGGAATGAGATAATGAATGACAAAATCAGACACAGGAAAACTTGGGAACATATACTGACATGCTGAGAGGTGAGACCACTCTAAAAAAGGATGGATCAAGATATACGACGAAAATAAGCAAGAGATTAAGGAAGAAAGCATAGCGAAAGAGCTTGCAAAATGCTGGAAGTAAATATACCAAGAAGAAGAAAACCAGATAAGAGAGATACGGAATGGGAGCAAAAAAGATCTAACAAAGACAGAAATTAAACCCATGGAAGAAGTCAGTATGACTGAGGAAGATGTGAAAAATGAACTTGACAGAATGAAGTCAAATGAAGTACCAGAGCCAGACGGGATGGAACCAGTTCTGTTCAAACGGTTCTTACAAAGCACCAACCTTAAAAGAGAATTGGCAGAACGTTCAAACAACATACTGAACGGCAATAATACTCAGAACAGCTGGGTTAAGTCAAAAACAACACGCACACCCCAAGAAACAACACCCCACAGTCAAAGATCTCAGACCAATTGCATTTCCAAAAAGCATTTGACTCAGTTAACGAAAAAAAAAAAAAACTCTTAGAGGTCAAAGTAGGGTGGCCAGACGTCCTGCTTTAGGAGGGACAGTCCTGTTTTTGAGCCTTCTGTCCTCTGTCCTGCTTCACCTTAAGAAGGATGCTAATTTGTCCTGCTTTTTGGGTCTGTCTAAAAAAATACATATATTAATACTAAGAATATAAATAAGTACAAACACATATACTAAAACCGTGAGAACTGATGGTTAAAATAACCATTGAATTTTTTTTATTAGGCCAATAATTTTATATAGTGGCTGTTGGCACAGTTAGGAACGCTAGGCATGGAGCCGCAGTGTACTTGTATAAAGGCTAGTTTACCCTATGACGCCACGTACCTTATGAATAAAATTGAATATTAATTAATTTCAGTTCTTTATTCATACACTATTTGACATTTGAACACTCAAGTCAAGGTATATATATATATATATATATATATATATATATATATATATATATATATATATATATATATATTTATATATATATATTTATATATATATAATATATATATATATATATATACATATACATTAGACAACATTTTATATTTCAACTCCTCAATAATCATGTTTAATTTAGGTTAAAAATTGGTGTTGGAAAAAAAAAAAATTTGTCCTTCTTTTTGGGAATTTGGAAATGGCCACCCTAGGTCAAAGATATAGACAAACGACATAACCGGTCTATTCCTCAACAATGTAGAACAAAAAGAGCTAAATGTAACGAACGGAATAAGGCAGCGGTGCAACGGCTCACTCATCATCTTCATACAAAAGGTTTCAGAAATGAACTTATAAAGCAAGTGGCACTATCATATGCAGACGATGGATTAATCCCAGGACAGAAGCAATACAAACTCTTATGGAAATAGAAAGCGAATGTGGCCTCAATATCAACAGAGACAGAAGCAATAGATTAATATTCACCGATTGGTGTAGCATTGACGTCGTAGAAAACACGCAGCGCATAGACAAAGGCCCCAGAGAACAGACGAAAAGGGCGCAAACCAAAGCAAAGCAGTGAAAGGCAAATGTGGCGGATGCAGCCATCAGTAAAAGCTGTAGCAAGGTGAAAATAGGGAAACTTGACGAGAAAACCACAAATGAACTACAAAGGGTAGACAGTCGAGTATATAGAACGATCCTGAAAGCACCAAGATACACAGCAAGTTGTGCATTGAGATCCGAAATAGGGGTCTCTTCATTCCTTCCTTCCTTCCTTCCTGCTACTCGAGAGATAGGAAGGAGTAACTCTTCTCTCTGAAACATAGGCTTAAGAATGGTGGAAACAGGCTCATATGCGAGATAACCATGGCTCAATATGAAAACAAGGAAACCCCTTCGGTTCTGCAAGTGGAAGAGCATATGAAAGAATTAAACATAAACTTAAGTAAAATTGAACTGCTTAAAGGTATGCAGCTAAAAGAAATAATAAATAGGTGGGACAAAAAGAAATGAATGACAAAACAACATTCAGAATCTACAGAAAATATAAAGAAAACATAAGAGAAGAAACCTGGTATGATAACACCGAAAAAAAACATTGCTGGTCAGTAGGTCTAGGCTAGGCACACTAGAATTAAAAGAAAGGAATAGGCTGAAAGGGGAAGATGCAAAATGTTTGTGCTGTGAGGAAGAAAAATGAAAACTTAGAACATTTCTTACTCTACTGCCCAGCATATGATGAGATTAGAAACAGATACAGTTTTGTGCAACAGCCACATTCAGGAAAATGAAGAGGAATTGATAGCCAGTATACTTTTATTTACAGATCTGCTGAAAGGGGAAATTGGACATAGGAAAGAATTCATAAAAGAATTATGGCTTTACAGAGCCAAAAAACTTAAACAGACACAACCAAAGGAGGAAAAAACGAGCAAGGGAGCCGTTTCAGAGGAAATTTTTGCCTACTACCACTACTAACGTTGTAGCAGACAGAGAGAACCATAGAGAGGTCCGACTTCCTATGTGCAGCATAATTTGGCCGCCATTTTGATTGTGTGTAACTGGAGCTGCAGTGACAGCAACGTTTTGCAACAAACATGCTCTGAGTGCACTGCAAACCACTGTGGGGCCAACAGTTTGTCTTTATGATGGAACACAACAAACTGCCAATCTTTATTTATTTGACAGCTGTTAAGATTGTTCATTTTATGGACGTATATCAGAAAATAAGGGTACAAATAGGCCTTTATAAGCATGTTACAGTAAGAGAACCACTCGGATACATCACAGCCAAATGTGACTAGATCAGCAGAGCAGACTTTGCTCCAAATAATACCTATTTAGGTAATTCCTTAGTGGGATAAAAACTTTATTCTTCTCAGATATTCTTACAGACATGTAGGCCTGTGTGGTATATTTATAAACAAAAATAACCCATAAATGTTTAAACAGTTTTATTCAAAGTTCTGTAAAATAAAATGAAAATAACCCTTGGAAAAATGTTTAAACAATTTTATTCAAAGTTCTGTAAAATAAAATAATACATATTCTCAAACATTCAGGCTACGTAAAATTACCTGTGAAAGAACTGCGTCTGGAAAAGTAATTATTTTACTTCAATGTCATTAAATGATAGCAGATATATTAGGCCCTAGGAGAAGAACATGCTAGCAAAATGTCAAGCCTTCGCAAATACCATGCCTTAGCAAAATATGCACAAAAAGCTATGCCTGTACACAACCTATTGGAAATAGGTGGTATTTAATTACTAATCACGTACCACCACCAAAGGCATCAACACGTACACATAGCACACATTGTTTAGCATTAAAATCACCACCAGTCCACCACCAAAAGCATTAACACACACCAATATTAATCGAGTTAGACAGGGCTATACTTACTGTCAGTGTGAAGACCTGTTAACAAAATACTCATTGGGTTAATATGAATTCATTTATGGGAAATTTTCAACAGTTTTCTGTTTTTACGTAATTTCTTTTCCTTGGATGCTTTATTCTCGATTTTCAACTGATATTTTAGTCTCATTGTAACATACAATTGCTTCATAAACTGCACACTTTGAGAACATGAAGGTGTACAAAAAAGATCACAGTTGACATTGCGTCTCTAGCAACCTCCAGTTGCACACAATCAAAATGGCCGCCGGCGCTCAGCCAATTACAATGCAGCACATAGGAAGTCTGCCCTCTCTGTGGTTCTCTCTGGTAGCAGATGCCCAGAGACCCACATGATAAAAATCTAGGTTTACTGGCTAAACATATGTTTATGGCAAATGACCTTTCGACAGCATCAGAAAGCATATGTTTTTAGATATACATTAGATTTCACCGATGGCAGAATGAATACCAAACTTGGGCGAGCCCCTCAGTGATGGCCAAGACTGACGCCATCTTGCTAGGGGGGAGCAGGTCTGTGTTTACTCACCTGAATGTTCTTGTACAAACTGGGTTTTTCTCAACCAATGTTGGTATGTGCTAACACCAAGCCTAGGCGCATGAACAAGCCCTGGCACCGGGCATTCAAGCTGATAAAAGTCGAGTAAACAGGATGGGGCCACCGTGAGGGTTCTTGAAGGCACACCTACAGTATACTGTAATAGGCGGTGATGTCGAAAGACTAATTTCTCTCTTATATTATGAAGTTGTTAAAAGGATTTAGCAATGGTCACTATTAACAACACAGTTAAAGTTCTCTCTGTTCATGTTGTCATTTTATATTATTATTTGTGGATTGAGTAGCCTACACAGAGAATATTTGAGCAAACTTGAATCAGGTGGAATTAATAGCATGTATGTATGTATGTGTATATATATATATATATATATATATATATATATATATATATATATATATATATATATATATGTGCTTAAAAATCACAGTAGATGCACGTGACTTCAGTGTATAAGCGAATCCCACAGGAGAAAGACAGGCAGATGTCCAGTAGTACCAAGCGCTTTCGCGTTTATTGACGCATCGCCAGGGCACGAATGAGACAAAAATATGAAGAAGGTTACAAAGTAAACGAAAAGAACAAGAATACCAGATGGTCAGTTGTCAAAGGGTAATAAACAGAAAGTTAGTGCAGGATAATCCCGGATCGAGCTGTCACAAACTGAACCTAAGACCACACAAAAAGAAATACTAAAGTTTAGTAAAAAATGTGATAAAATACATTATGGACAAACTGGAAAACCACTTTCACAAAGAATCAAACAACACCAATATTCTGTGAGAACTGGCCAAATATCGAATGCATTATTCGTACATATGAGAGATTTTGATCATCCTATTAACTGGAGTAAAGCAAGACCTTTAGTCCCGTGCAATGACACAGTTAAAAGGAATATCATCGAATCTTGTTTTATTAAGTCAAATGATGAAAGTGTTCTAAATTTAGGTCTTGTTTTATTTAAACTTGATGCTTTAATAATTAAAAAAGTTGTTGATTAAATATAAGCAAAATTAATATACATGTTCCTGCAATTTGAATGTGTAAGAAGCCGTTTGCCTTATGGTTAAGTATATATTTGGATTAGTTTTTGACTCAAAATGAACACTTGCGCCGATTTATTCCACTGTGGGAGGGGAGTGCCGTCAGTGCACCTCACATGGTGCACTGTAGGCATTACTTATAAGGTTCTTTTCATCGTCCCTTTGGCTCCTATAGCCGCAACTGCTTTCATTCATTTACTGTAACTCCGTTCATGTTCCCTTTCTTCCATCTGACTTGCCAGCCTCTCTAACAATTGTTTCATAGTGCGGCTGCTTTGAGGTTTTCCTCCTGTTACGCCTTTCAGACCTCCTCACTGCCTATTTCCGTTTCAGCGCTGAATGACCTCGTAGGTCCCAGTGCTTGGCCATTAGCCTAAATTCTGTGTTCCATTCCAGGATTTTATACTCAGGATTTTATAAGCAATATTGTCACTCTGGTAGGACAATTTCTATTATTATTATTATTATTATTATTATTATTATTATTATTATTATTATTATTATTATTATTATTATTATTATTAATCGGAAGATAAAACACTATTCGCATGGAATAAGCCTACTGGGGCCATCAATCGACTTGAAGTTCAAGCTTCCAAAGAATATGGTGTTCATTTGAAAGAGATTACAGAAAATAACAGGAAATGCAGACAGAAGAGATCCAGTCTGTGCATTTATCTGAGACATTCAAATGGCACTTTTGTGAATAAAGAACTAGCATCAAAACTAAGTGTTGTCCAGTCTATGCCTTTTTCTGAGACATTCAAATGGCACTTTTGTGAATAAAGAACTAGCACCAAAACTAAGTGTTACCCAGTCTATGCATTTTTCTGAGAAATTCAAATGGCACTTTTGTGAATAAAGAACTAGCATCAAAACTAATTGCTATCCAGTTTATGCATTTTTCTGAGACATTCAAATGGCAGTTCTGTAAATCAAGAACTAGGCAATCTTGTAAATTAGGAACAACATCAAAACTAAGTGTTATCCAGTCTATGCCCTTTTCTGAGACGTTCAAATGGCACTTTTGCAAATAAAGAACTAGCATCAAAACTGTGTTATCCAGTCTATGCCTTTTTCTGTGACATCCAAATGGCAATTCAGTAAACAAAGAACTAACATCAAAACTAAGTTCAAGTGCTAAACAAAAACGCAAAAGCAATTCTTTCTAGACAGAATGTTCTTTGGAACAGCGAACATTCGAGCGACGTCAACTTTTCCTCAATCTCACGTGACAAGCGGAAATTCCAATGATTCAATCAAGGCAGCATTTTAAAGGCAAGACCACCTGAAAATTCAAAGAAGTTGTACATATCATTCCCATTAAAAGCATGAAAGCTGATGTTCTGCATTGCACGTTGAAGAAAGTAATTTTATAGGCCTAGAAAAAATAGATTTCACCGTGTTTTGCGATGTAACATCAATATGCTGCTACCATGTATTCCCACCCATTTCAGAGTAAAACAAACACTTTTTTTCCGTGTATGATTCAGCACATTTGTTGGAACGTATCAGGAATAATTAGCTTGGCCAGTAAGATATTAATAAAGCAGTGAGGTTCCATAGGTTCTCCTTTCATGGAAATCATATTTTTTAGAAAATAAAATTCATGATGCACCATTTAGCTCTGAAAAAAAAAAAACTTTGAGATAGAAGATGGTTTGCTCTTGAGACGTTCGTATAAACTGTCAATAAAAGAGTTATCCCCTTCCACCTTTGCGAAACAAAATGTTCATTTAGTTTTAAAGATATTCAGTGAGTATCTTATTCAAGCTTTATTACTTAAAAAAAAAAAAAAAAATCAGCCGTGTGCCTTCTTACTCAGAAGTTGTTGAATGTCAATATTGTTTACGTGAATGTAAAATCCTCCTATAAAGGTCAAAGGTTAACTAAAACTAATAAATATGCAAAATCAATAACATGGGCTTCTGTTAACGTTTTATTGAATAATTATTGTTCCCAAGAAAATAACACAAACTTGACCAGAAATATTACGTTAGAGACTTATCAAATAATGACTCTGTAAAAGGTAATAATTAATTCATTCGCATATAGCAGAATAAACCATCTTCTTTTTGTGATATCTGCAAGCCAGTGCACTGCTGTATTTTGTATAAATATTTTTTTAAATACAGTATAAACCTTTGTACTTCTGTATATACTGTATTGTAACTGTAAATAAATGGTTTCGGTTCAGTATTGAATATGAATCTCATCACCTGTCTTTCGAGTTAGTATTATTTGGTGTACAAAAATCATTGTACAGACGAGAAAAATAAGTAAATGAACTTATTACCATAACTGGCAAACAACAAATAGTCTATTTTTGTGGCATGTCTTTGACATTTCTTACGCCTGGCAGCGTCACAGTACATCGAACCCGCCTTCTCTTTCGGCGGTCTCGGTAATAAAAGACGGAGCAATTCTTCTTCGCCATCTTCTTCTGCTGCGGCTGCCGTTGGAGACGTGGTCATGTGTGGAATCCTGAAGATGCCCCTTCTTCTAGCAGAGGCTCTGCTTCTGCTTGGTCTGGTAGCAGGTTAGCAAATTTTGGTATTTATTTTTAAAGAGACTTGAGTGTAAATGGTACTCTTAGAAATGACGTCACATGGTAATTAATTTTTTTAATACCAGTCTCGACACCGAGGTGTTATTAAAGTTTTTTTTTAACTGAACAATATAAAAAAAGGGTTTATATGATGTAGTACAGGTAAGATAACAAATAACTTTAAAATTTACCCATATAATATGAGAAATTTACCGTCTTGTGCTTATTTTTTTTTATTTTACGCAGAAAGGCTCTGACAGACGCCACTTTTCTCAACAAAGATGAAACAAAAGACGGCAAATTTCCCGCATTATTTCGATAAATTCCCAAGTTATCTCACCCATACTGCACTATATTCACCTTTCCTTTGTACTTGATCAAGAGTCAGTGTCTAGTTATTTTTAAAAATAATCTTGTTAAACTGACAATTCTTTTTTAGTCTAATTCCCAGTAATTTTTTTTTTATAATTTGGTTTAGTCAATAATTGTCGATTAAGATCTTGGGATCTTTTTCTTCTTTTGTGATGAGACCGTTCCGTTTTGTAATTTCTTATTTCTTGAATTATTATCTTTGCACTATTTCTTAACTTTTAAATTCCTTTGGCATAATGCATGTTACTGCAATAAGTTCAATTGAAGTCTGATGTATATTGACTTTGTATTGACATGATACATCGGCCTATCGAACAATGTTATAGAGGGCAGCACGTGCTATGATTGTAAATGGCAATGATCTTGAAGACTAATAACTCCACATGTTCAATTTTAAGTTAAAGTTATCTGAGGATAAAACAAGATTTTTGACTTCCATAATCCTATATGGCCTACCGTAGCTTACGTTCTGTTGGGTATATTGGTAAGGCAAATCTCTTACTCCTTATTGGTCCATGAATATCACATACTTCACGAAATATCCAAGACTAAAATTAACGGCGATATTTTTACGTTCATCCCGAGGGCCTGGCAACTAAGCACGGCAGAAGCTTCATAGGATTTGAATTCCTTGTTCACTTTGTTTAATACCAGCCCCACAAGTATGAAAGATGGAAAATTTTTCAATATTTTGATAAATTTCTCAAATTAGGCTATTTCACATGTACTGCATTATGTAGCCTACGCCGTTTTCTGTGTTATTTAACAGTAAACCATATTAATAAACAGTATATTGATAAAAAATAAACAATATATTGTGTGACTGCCTCTTTTTTATTTTACGAAGGACAGTATTCCCGTGCCTTGCAGCACGCAGACCATGACCTTTAACCATAGTCTTTGGCCTAACCTAACTGTTTAGACAGCACCCTTTGCCTGGCTATAAATATACAGCTTGAGTGGCATTTGAACACAGTTTAGCAATTGGTAAGTTATTGTTTTAAACCATAATCCCATCCAAGAGTTGAAAATTTGATTCTCATACCAAATGAACCTAGTGATTTTAGTGGGACACCAGGATTTTTGGGGTAGGGGAAAAGACAAAATGAAAACTAAGCCCTCCAACCTAACCTAATGTTGTTAATGATAATTTGAATATCAATACTCAAGAAGGATCTTGTTTTATGAGGGTCTTTAGTAGCATTAGAAAAACATCTATTATTCAATGATATGAGATATTAAGTAAGCCTAGATGCCTTTTTATGTTCAGATCTCTCTGCTTCTTCTTCGTTTAACGTGCATTTTTCCCATTATTATTATATGGGGTAAGCACGATGCCTTCTTTTGAAGGACTTTGATTTGGCGGTGTAGGGGATTATTATACAATAAGAGATTTTCGTAAAACTCATAGCATAAAATTGGCAATATTTGGGCTATAAACAGTATCTGTAGGGTTACCAATTTTTTTACTCTATATTTAGCGTAATTGTTTGAATATTTTAACCTACTTGATTTATTAATACTGTAATACATTATTATTTTATAGTTGAGAACATTTTTCAGTCTGACTCTAATATATTATCCAAGGTAACAGTGCACTTAATAAATCATTATGTGGCAGTTTAGAGTATAGAAGTAGTTGCTTAGAATAACCCTGTCACTCAAGATTATTGTTACATACATGAGTCAGTTGCAATGTGTTACTATTTATAACATTTCACATATATTTTGCATTGTGAATTAATTGATAAAGTTAGTTCCTCATTGGACGGGTTGGTATCGTTCTTGGCTAGCACTCTGCTGGACCCACGTTCGATTCTCCAACTGGCCAATGAAGAATTAGAGAAATTTATTTCTGGTGATAGAAATTCATTTCTCGTTATAATGTGGTTCAGATTCCACAATAAGCTGTAGGTCTCGTTGCTTGGTAACCAACTGGTTCTTAGCCATGTAAAATAAATCTAATCCTTCGGGCCAGACCTAGGAGAGCTGTTAATAAGCTTAGTGGTCTGGTTAAACTAAGGTATACTTAACTTTTTTTTTAAGTGATAAAGTTTATGTAGAGTCAGATAATGGTATTAATATCTTTAAATATATGTACATTCATTAATGCAGTTTATATAAAATTGTGGCTCTAAATGGTATTGTACAGTTTGCTTCCAAGACTACCCAGGATCGTAGAATTGCACAAATCTTAAAGGTACTTGCCATTTTGATATGATCAGAAACCCAGTTTTGACCCTTGGTTGTAATTTGGATGTAACAACTTCTGGATTACAAAATAAATGCAGTGTTATGCCTCTCAAGAATTTTTGACTGGTGTAATACAAAGTGTGTGTGCACAGTATATGTCAGTTAGATGTTATATTTAAAAAACTGATTGTTCTAAATGCTAGTGATGAAAGTGCTATTGTATTATTATTTTTATTTATTATTTTTGCAGGTGCTCAGAGCCAGCAGTGCTCTTCCATCGCCATAACAAGTGAGGGTGGAGGCTTTTATAAAGCTAGGTTTTCTGTAACAGCCTCAACTTCGTTCACTGGACTGACCCTCGAACTTAGGTTTGATAATGCGGTCAATCACCTAGAGGTAAGTGTACTTGAATGACTCTTGCAAGTAGATTGTTCTTCGACGTACTTAACGTGAATCAAATCTAAATACTAAACAAGTGCAGTTCCAGTGTGTGATATGAATGAAAGTAAAGTGCTACCAAGTGTTAGTCTTAAACTTCGTTGCTGAGGCCGAGCCATTGCAAAGGAAAATGCTTACCTGATTGCTTTCTCAAATTTGGAGATTTTTTCATACCGTTTATTCTTTTGTTGAACATCTGATAAAACATTTCTTTTTGTCTTTTATCCACTGTCTTCACTGAACAGTAACTTTATTTTGATTCTTCTTTGTTTAGTTTGACAGTGGAGTCTCGGAGAAGGTGGACGACCGCCGTTTCAAGTTGCTCTCTCCAGGGTGGGTAGCCCAACCAGGATGGAAGGTAGAATTCATGATCACACCTCATTATAATGGAGGGAAACCCACTGTGGTTGGGGCAGTCATGAATGGAGTAGATGTCTGTGGTGAGTTTTGTAATCCTTCTAGTTTGACAGATTTAGTATTGGAAGGCCAGAAATAGAGCCTTGAATCATAATGATTAGTCTTGATTCCGATTTCTTTTTGAATAACCATATTGTGTAGTCAATTGCATTCTTGATGAATCTGTTTTGGAATTGAATTAAGATGATTTCCCATTTCCTCAGAATCTTGCATTGGACTATCGTTTTACTCTGTATTTCACATACTTTTAGAATTACTTTCAGAAAATTCTAAATCTTTAAACAGCAGTTTCAGTTGTCAGTTTTGGTATCCAGTTATAATATAACATTCTGGCATAAAAATAATTGGTTTAGAACCATCCTATACATACAGTACAAATTATTCTACATCAACTTTGTCCTGAACGGAAAAGCAAATCTCTGAGAGTGAAACAAGACTGGTCTTATCTCCTGAGGATGCACTGAAAATGGTACAGGTGCCTGTAAACATATGGGCTGATTACATACATACACATGTGCATACATACCTGAAACCAACTCCAAGTTTGACTTATTCATATTCCGATTGCTGTTTGGTTGAGCCTGCTTCAAGAGTCCAGCCGTCACATTAAAAAATTACTCTTGTTTTCAGGCACCAGTACGCCCAGCACCGGTCCAACCTCATCAGCGCACTGCAGGCCGACCGGTATGGGCCCATACGATTACTCACAGGTAAGAGCCCTCTGTTTCTCGCGCAGTTGAATAAGAGACGGGTCTAGCACCTCCACTGAGATTAATCTGCACTCTCCTCATTCTTCTGCATCCATGACTGAAAAGTGACACTCAAACTTGACGACAGTATAATAATGATGACTGATGTTTTCCTGCAGGCGCTGTGCATGTCTTACCTGTTTTACGAAGCTCAGCGATCTGGGGCGCTTCCTGGGGACCAGAGGGTGACCTGGAGGAAGGACTCTGCCTTGAGGGATGGTTCGGATGTAGGCCGTGACCTCACGGGAGGATACTATGACGGTAAGGCTATCACTTTTGAAATTCTTCAGTTTATTTGATGTTCGAGGATGAATTACCGTTAGTAAATATAATATAGTTGCTTGTCACTGAGACTGGAAGGCCCACAACAATAATTGGTCTCTGTAGATCTTGCAGCATGCATCCACACCATGAGCAATGATAGTCGTTGAAGTCTTCGAGAAGTTGAGTTTACAAAGTGCCAGGAAATGGGCCAGGCTTGGGCTTCAGGAAAAAGATGACTAGAACCCTATTTTTGTGAATAATCACAGTAAACAACGATCAGCAATGTTACGTCCATGATATTTCATTTTACACATCCAGCAAAGTTGATTGGTAAATGGTAAACCAGAAACAAAAGTCATACAAATTCTGAGGGTTATATTATGTTGTGGCATCTGCAATATCATTGTAATTTCCCTCTGGTTTTAGGAAATGGCACGCCATTCGTCAACGGCTCAGCATAGTTATTGTGCCTGTAGTTTTCCTGTGGTGCATATAAATGAGACACTGCTGTGCTATGAAGTTCTGCAGAATAAGTGACTGTCATTATATCTCTGGTTTTCATGTGAACTGTATCGTTATAAAGGTGCACAACATTCATATCATCTTCTTTTGGTGTCTTCCATCAGCTGGTGATCATGTGAAGTTCGGCTTCCCAATGGCCTTCACAGCCACAGTCCTTGCCTGGGGTTTGGTTGACTTTGCAGAAGGACAGAGGGCTGCTGGTAAGGAAGAATCTGTTGCTGTGTAGACAGTCTTTTGTTGTTGAAGATGATAATCACTCCATGTTAACATTACAAAAGTATTTTCAGAGGAGCATGTTTGAATATGTTACATTATGCAAAATAAATTTACCGTAGTTTTAGATTGGTCATCATGGGAGTATTACATGACAATTTATGGTCAGCTTTGTGTTCAGAAGCAAGCAAAAAAATATTACAAATTTCGCTGAGTATTGTGAAATTCGAGAGCATAGGACTACCCTTCCTAATAGGCTATAAATACTGTATGATGTTGAAATTTCACAGAGTTTTTAAGATTTTAGAAGAATTTCTGATGCATTTCTAACTGTCTCAGGGCAACTGGATTATGGTCGTGCTGCAGTCAGATGGGCGACAGACTACTTCCTCAAAGCACAAACCGGTGACTCTGAACTCTATGGTCAGGTAGAGTATTTCCAAATGTGCCTGTTGGTATTGGTGTCTGGAAATATAATTTCCTGTTTTGGACTTATGCTGATAATCAGTAGGGATCTAAAATGCAAAATATACAATGCAGTAACAGCAAAGAAAGAACCCTTCAGTGACAAAACCAACATGTAAATGCAATAATGACCCTTGATAATGAGCAAGACTGTATGCAAATATGGACTTTACAATCTTTCATTCAATAGAGAACTCTCTGGCTCTGTAAATAGCGGGGAGAAAAAGTACAAGGCAATGCTCTCCAATCTTTCCAGCAAACAGTTAAAAGTTCTTTCTTCTCTTTGCTGCGAGATGAAAAGGGAAAAAAGTTCTGTAAAATATCATATGTAAATAGTTATAGGAGAAAAGGTCTTTCCTCTGAAGTGTAAAGAAAATGAAAAAGTGCTCTACAATACCTTCTGTAAATAATAAAGAAAAAAATGCACTCCAAACTCCTCTGGGAGTAGTGCTTGGGAAAGGTGTTCTCAGAACACTTTTGGAAATAGCCAAGGGGAGAATTGCTTCTCATACTTGTTTGAGAGTCCCATCAAAATATCATTTTATTCGCTGCTTGACTGACAAGTGAATTAGTGAAACTTAGCACTGGTCAAAACATTATGTTGTTCCTTGGTATGTCACAGTATTTCCTAACCCTACGATGGTATTTCACTCAACTTTTTATTTTTAGGTTGGTGACGGCAATGCTGATCACGCATACTGGGGGAGGCCAGAGGAGATGACCATGTCCAGACCATCATTCAAAATCACCAGCAGTGCCCCAGGTTAGTTGCTTCTGTCAGGAGTAGTCAAATATGTGAGCCGTCAGTGAACGAGGTCTTGATCATGTACTAGTAAACCCCCCGTATTCGTGGTCTCAGTATTCGCGGATTTTTCTGTGGAACATATATATACACTATTCGCAGAAAATTCGCCTTTTTGCGGTATTTTTCACTATTTACCATATTTCCATATTTTCATGACTAAATGATCTTTTTGTGATAGAACTATTAAAATAATCAGGTATAAATATTTTTAGGGTTTTCTTTGTGTTTAAACTATCAAAATAGGCAGTTCTAAGTGTTTTTAGAGGGGTTATAAGTATCCGCTGATTTTAGCTGTTCGCGAATGCGGGGGATTTACTGCATAGCCCATTAAGTGGAACTCATTCTTGTCCAAAATGAGGAAGCAAGGACATGAGTGTAGACTGGTGAAGGTTTGACAAGTTTAAAAAATTACAAAAACCAGAAAAGTAATTTAACCATTACAACAAACTCTACAGTCAACAGAAGAGCTAAACTGTATAATCTATAACTAAACACCAATGACAAAATATTAGCAGTACTTATGAGTATGAATACAAAACTAGTTCCCAATAAAATTTTGGCCTCCTCATCCCATCCCTTCATGGAACGAAATCCCAGCTGTGTCTCTGAACAAGTGCCAGCTTCTTGAAAAGTTTCAAATGCTGTGTCCCGGAATGGTGTGGGATGCTAGCAGACATCATCTGCCTTCAAATAGAAAGGCAGAATTAGTATTTGGAAGTCAGTTCCCTTTTGCTGTAGAATGGTCAGTTAATTGAACAGAAGAGCAGTTTACATACTTGATGGGCTGATGGGAAACATAACAAGAGGCCAGAAGTTGAGCTGGTTCTGTGTAGTATTCTGTCCTTCACAGCGGAAATTTTCTTTTCATCAGAGTCTCATAATCTTTTAATCCATCCTTATTCCATGCAAGTTAAAGCTGTCAGACCCTTTCAGAGCTTATCGACAAAGACCAAGTAAAAACCACTGACGGAAGTCAAAGCAAAATAATGTTCAAATAATGTTAAATTGCATAAGTTGACCTTAGTAGAACTGTACCACTTCCTTGGTGAACCTCACCCTCCTGCCCTCTTCATTCTTTTCCTTGCTTTCTTCAAGCCTGGTCTTGAAAAGAGCACATGCTTGCCCTGGAAAAAAAAGTCCTCTTAGATCATTCTGCAATCTGACAAGACTGTTTATCAACAGGGTCAGACTTAGCGGGTGAAACAGCAGCTGCTCTGGCTGCAGCATCTATCGTCTTTAAGGTAAGAAGAGATTGCTGCAGACTACGACTATCGTTAAGTAACTGAACAACACTGAATCCTTCCTGAAAGGTTTGTTCTTAAATGCAGTGTGAAAGGTGGAGCTAGGGAAAGTTAAAGTGTTAGGTTTAAAATCCTGAATTTAGTCTGAGATTCTCACTCTGGAATGAACATAAAAGAAAATCCTCTTCTTCCCCCAACCAAGGACGTCGACTCCGCTTATTCTGGAAGGTGTCTGGAGGCAGCAAAGAAACTGTATGATTTTGCAGACCGGCATCGCCAGTCCTATGATAATTCCATTCCTCAGGCTGCAAATTTTTACAGGCAAGTATCAGGGTTCATATTGATTCAGTCTAACTTTAAAAAAGTATCTGTCCATGCCTTATAATACTGAATTGTTTTATGGAATTGAAAACTTGGCTCTCTCCTAAATACTAGGTAAAGAGTATAGTCCTAAAACCAGATATGAATACTGTAGAATACTGATCATGGTTCCTAACACTGGATAGTGTTGAATAAAAAATAATGTAGAGTAGTTTATAAGTTTTTGTAATGGGAATGTGTCTGTGTGGAACAAGTTATTAGTCAGAAACTTGGGTGGTTAGCGTTCTCAGAGTATAGCTTTGAAGAGAAACTAAGGGAGTGTATCTAATACAGAGTTCCCAAACACATTATTCTAAGTAGCATATGTGGTATTCATCTGATGTTTCTTGTAGCAGCTAAAAGTTAATTTTCGATGTGAGTTTTCCCCTACCAAAAATATAAACTAATGAAGGATTTTTAGACTTTTTCCAGATGTTCCGTCATTAAGGCACATTTTCCTCTCACAATTACAAACAGGTCATGGAGTGGTTACGGTGACGAGTTGTGCTGGGCAGCGCTTTGGCTGGCTAGAGCTACAGGCGACAGATCTTACATCCAAAAAGCTCGAAGACACTGGGATGAGTTTGGACTTCAGCACGGTGCTACAGAATTCAGCTGGGATAATAAAAAAGCAGGTGTATATGTAAGTACTATCCCATTTTTCCCCTGTAGGGGCGATAGCGTCATCAGTGCACCTCACGTGGGGCGCTGTAGGCATTACTAAGGTTCTTTGCAGCGTCCCTTCGGCCCTTGGCTGCAACCCCTTTCACTCTTTTACTGTGCTCCACCTCCGATCTTATCCTCTTTCTTCCATCCTACTTTCCACCCTCTCTTAACAATTGCTTCATAGTGCAACTGCTAGGTTTTCCTCCTGTTAAACCTGTAAAACCTCCTTTACTCTCAATTTTCCTTTCAGCGATGAATGACCTCATATTGTGCACTTTCTTCTTGAATTCCTTATGGGTTGAGGTTCATCATCTAGAAAAAAAAAATAATGAGCAAATACCTTGAAAAATATTGAAGTGCTTTCCCTTGCACTTTGCTGTCCAACTTCAACTTTTTCTGTCTCAATTCTTCTCGGGGCCAGCCTTATGAAACATGCAGTAATCTAACATTATTAGATGTTTTTAAAAACCAAGAATCCTTGGTAAGAATCTTCACAGGGTAAATCATTATACATTATAGCCTTTAAGAATATAGATTTACTGATGCTAGTGATTCTGCAATTGAGTAGGTTCTTGAGATGTTTCATATCCTTTGCAGCTTTCCAGAAATGAATGAAGATGATGAGATTCTACAGTCTAGAAGTTTTCAGTAGTCTGTATCTTCATGTACTTCTTGTTGTAGGATATCACCTAGGTCTGTATGTGGCCATTCGCAAGTTATGCCAGATAAACAATTAAACAAGGATACTGTATATAGCCACAACATTCAGAGTTCACATAATGAGAGCATGTCCTCATGTTATGGCGATGCTTCGAGCTGTTGTGCTGCTTTGAAAGATGTGATAGTAATGAATTGTATTCTTACTCATTTCCTGTTTTCCTCTCTAGGATTTGTGCCTAAAGTAATGCTGTAAATGTACTTGTTTTTTAGATACACTTTTGTAAACACACAGTTTCAGTTATGTGCAGTAGATAGAGAAATTAATTTGAATTTATACTTTCAGTGTATACGCGTATGATTTACCAGCATTCAAGCAGCCCCGAGAAAAAATGATCTATGTAATTTGTCCTGTGGTCTGATTGTTCTAATCCTTTTCAGGCTCTGTTCACAATGCAGGATTCTGACCCCTTGTACCGCAACACCTTCTCTCAGTTCTTGAATTACCTGAGAAACAACGCTCAGTACACTCCTCGGGGACTGATCTACATCAACCAATGGGGTACGAACCGTCACGCAGCAAATGTTGCCTTCCTTGGCCTCATGGTAAGGAGCTACTTGCATTTCTAAAAATATCTGCTTTGCCATGTGTCCTTGACTGCATTACTCTGTTAGATGCAATTGGCAGCATGAGTTGCCCTGACTTTTAAAACATCAACCTCACATTTTTAATCAGTGAGGAATATAGGATTTAAGCTACTTGTTAGTCCTCATTTTCTAGAGTTTTGTATGAATGAAAATTGTACTTCACAGAAAACTAGCAATAATAGAGGACTCTTGTATTTCTGAAGCAAAATGGTGGTACAGAAATGTGTGGTTTTTGCAACTATTGTCCACTCCATGGATCACTGCAATACTGTATCCCCCTAGTGTAATTTAACCTGTCTTATGATTTTACTCTGTACAGTTTTTTCTTTGGTCACTTCTTGACTAACTGTTCCACATCTCAACGAGAGTAGAATCACGTCTGGTTTTGGCTACTCTACAGTGAAACATCATTTCAGTGAACACCTTGGCAACTCTTGAAGCATTATCAGATTTCCACTGGGAAAAAATTAAGCTCTGAGTTATTATAACAAAAAAGACTGTACTCTACAAGTAAAAGAGTCATTGTCAGAGGAAAAAGCACTAAATTCTTTTTATCTTTCCAGGAGCTAAATTAGGTATTGATGCTGATGCAAACAGAGCATTTGGTGAGAAACAAATAAACTACATTCTAGGATCCAACGGCCGTTCATTTGTTGTAGGATTTGGCAACAACCCTCCACAAAAGCCACACCATCGCTCCAGGTAGAGTGCAGTACAATACTTAGTTAATGATGCACAGAAACTATCTCCCAATCTAGATGAAAAATGGACTCTGTATACAAACGAGAGGCACCATGTGTAATAAAAGATTAAAACAAAGAGAAACGTAACATGCATACAACAAAATGTCACACACAGCACCCTCAACAAAATACAGCCTACAGTTGGCCAGAAAGCAACTGGTTTTCAGTGGTTTTGGATGTAAATACTATTTTGTAGCTCAAAGTACTGAACATATTTTTCTTTTTCAGCTCCCAAAACTTTTAGTCAGTAATTTGGTAAGATAATTGTAGAAGGGAATAGTATGGTGTAGTCTGCAGTTATCACTGAAGCTATAAAAAAAATCTCAAATTTATCATTTAGATTTGGACTTATGGAACAGTTTGAGTCTCATAATGGTTCGCTCATTATGATCATGCAGAATAAAAGTATGGCTGAGATGTATAGAAAATTTATCTATTTCTCCCCTTCAACAATGTCTGGAACTTAATTTTTTACCCATGTGAAGTAATGTACCATTATGTGATCACAATAGGTCTTCCAAGTACTACTCACCAAGAGAAAACACCGGTTGGCTTGGAGACAGACATTCTGCATCCCATTTTGCTAAACCCAGCTTAGCTCAGTTCATGTGATAGTTTGCTCTACATAATGATACAGTAAAACTACCTGGTATACCAGCTAACCAGTTCTGTAATAATAATAATAATAAGAATAATAATAATAATAATTGCTGTTTTAACAGCGTTTAGCTTGTAGAGAGTCTACCCCATTCTTCTTATATTCTTCTTGTCTGGAGGTAAATGTTATAATAAATTTCCGAATAACATGAAAGCTAGTCTGCTTTTGTTGTTTATTTTACTCGTACATTTCCAATAAGAAGAAGAGAGAAGACTCTTTACAAGGTGAATGTCATTGAAACATCAGTATTTTTTAATAATGCTGCCCTAAAAGAGGGACTCCTTGCAAAATAATATAATAATAGTAATAATTTCTAGAACAGATATTTTTGAAACATGTTCCGTAAAATACTTTGCAGATGTTTCATAAAGTTTTGTTTATGGTGGCCAATAAAAAAAAGTTATGTAGTCTTACAAGACCCACAACATACACATTGTAAGTAGAATCATTTTTAAAAGTTTCACAAAGAAAATATTGATTGTACATATGATGTAACTCTGACCAGGTGAATTTTATAGTAAATGTTGATTAGAATGGACATGAATGATATAGGCACATACTGAATTATTTCCACTGCCATCTTAAATGTGGGTGTTTTCATCACAGGAAACAGTGGCTCAGGCACTACATTGGGGTACTGTAGCTGGCTGATAGCTCTTGAATTTGGTAATCTGGGTTGCATGATGCTTTAAATAACATTTAAAACTCTGTACTGTGCTGTATATTGACTACAAGTAAGAAATTAAATCAGAGCACTCCTATTTTTTACAGCTCATGTCCAAATATGCCCGAGAGGTGTGATTATGGTGCATTGAACAATCCTGGTCCCAATCCTCAAATTCTGTATGGTGCATTAGTTGGAGGACCAGATCAGGTAATGACCTAAATCTTCCACTGTTAGTAAGCTTCAAATATGTTAACAGTAAATACTTGAATGCTTTTGAGTATATTACAGTCAACCAGGGGAAAATATCTCAAATAGAAAAATAGCAGGATAGGCAATTGGATAGCAGTGCTTAATGGCTATACATAATTACTTCTTTCCTTTACATTACTGTACAGTTGAGACTGGTATGCTTTTGAAGTAAATATATATCGCAGAAGGTGTTAATTATAAAAGAAAATATTACCAACAGCTAAAAAAGATATCTAGTATTACCATAAATATCAAATTTGACAAGCTTAAATTTAGCTTGAAATACTCTCTTGTAGATACAGTTCCCTTTTTAAGCATTTAATAATAGTAATATGGTAATCTTTCAACATGCAAAATATTCTGTCTGATTTTCCTTGAGTACATACATGGAATAATACTGTATGTCTACTGTACTACATTATAACAGCACAATCATTCAGTCACAATACTTATGAGGTTCTGAGATAACTCTGACAATCAAAAATGACTGACGCAGTTTCATGTACTTTTTCTGTACTTGACCTTAATGTGGTAATACTTTTTCTTGCAAGAACGATGGCTATGAGGACAACCGTCAAGACTATGTTCGAAATGAAGTTGCCTGTGATTATAATGCTGGTTTCACAGCAGCACTTGGTGCCCTGATAGAAAACAAGAACAGAGGTTAACAGCTGAGTAAGTAGAATGTTTAATTTCCATCCCACTGAACATTTTAAACATTTAAGATGAATAAAAAATTTATCCAGGCAGTCCCTGGGCTACGACCTGTCTGGCTTATGACATTCGAGGTTATGACACTTTTCAAATATATTCATCAGAAATTATTTCCCGGTTTATGACGCATGTTCCAGGGTTACGACGCATCGCACGCCCGTTCGATGGAAGAAATATGGCTCCAAAACGGCAGGATAATCAATAATTGGAGGATATTTTGATGAAAAACTCAATTAAAAATGCACTTTACATCGTTTCAATACTGTACACCCAAAGCATTAAAAGTAAGGCATTCTTAGGATTTTCGACGATTTTCGACGATTTTTCGGTTTACGACTATTTTCGGCTTACGACGCGGCGTAGGGATGGAACCCTCATTGTAAACTGGGGACTGCCTGTATAATCAAGATGGTAAGAAATAATGCAACCTATATCCATAAGGAGCAAATAAATGACATTTTTCTGATATGTCTTTTTTTTTTTTTTTAGCTAACTTCCAGAAGATTCATCTGGACAGACTTCACAGTGGCAGGTGATGGCAAGGTACAATTACCAGGCAGCAACAACTGCAGCTCTCTTCTATTCTCCGCAGCAGTAACTCCATTGGTGCTGGAAACATTTAAGAAAATCTGGAGAACGTATCATCAGAGAAGCTTGCTTGCCATTCGGTCCTATTTCACTGTAGATCTGTTAAATAAGGAATTATTTTAATTTCTGTTACCTGAATATATTGTTCCAAAAATCAGCACTGTCAGGAGATAGTTCTTTTTGCAAATCTAACTACTGTATGCTGAAGCTTTTACAATGTTGTTATCATTAAGTACAGTAGTACTGTAGTTTAACCAGACCTCTAAGCTTATATATTTAGCTTATACATGGCTGGCTTGTATTTTGAAGACTAAATGATAAAACCACTGCCAAGGACAATTTTTATCCTCACTAAAAACTTACTGGTACAGTTTACAAGACTGAAGTAAGCAATTGACCAAAATTTCACATGAAAATTATCAGGGGTCATTAACTTGAAATTCAGGCTTCCAAAGAATATGGTGGTCATTTGAAAGAAGAGATCAGTTAATAGAAAAAAAGGAGTTAATCAATAAAGAGATAAAATTATAAATAACCCATAAACAGATAAAATGATAAATAACCAAAATTCAAAGTGAACTTTTTTAGGGTAGTGATATACTCGTTAAAATCCTTATCACAAACTCAGGATACTTAGAAACAGCAACATTTCTTGATGCAAATGCTATGCTTATTTTTCACGCTCCACATTCTACTGTCATTAGACCAGGTACAGAACAGCCCAAAACAGATGCAACCTGCCTAAAGGTTATATCATATTCTGTTAGGTTGTGGCATACAGGAAATCTTGATGGTGTCTAAAAAAGTACTTAATTTACTCCAACTGAGGTGGCATTGGCAATGAATGCAGTTAATTGTAGGTTATGGTCAGCAATCGGCCGGGAAGTGTATGAATCTACGCAACTGATATGAGGGAAAGTAGTGAAAGATGACACACCATTGTTTTTAGGGTTCATACATAGAATAATCAAACAAACGGCTCCTAATTCTGCTCATACTAGGTATATATAAAGAAGAAAAGAGCAAAATTTCAAAAGAATCTAATGAAATTAAATGAAATAATAAAACAAACGGCTCCTAATTCTGCTGTCAGTAGAGAGATATAAAGAGAAACCAAGAAGAAAAGAGCAAAATTTCAAAAGAAAATAATGAAATTCTTCAAGGGGGAGCCGTTACAAAGTTTACCGTAATAATTACTACTACTACAACTAAACTTGCCATGTTGACCGTCGATGTGGGTCCATGAATGAAGCAGAAAGCCGTACTAATAACGCCGTAATAACGCGTAATCATGACGTCCTTCAAGAGAATCGAGACGCGCTCCTTCAAGAACACGACGAAGGCCACGGCGGACACCCTCTACTGGAAGAACCTCGAGGTAAAGGAGGCCTACGGAAGTGACACTTACCGTGGGTCTATTCTGGACCGTTTCAGGCCCAAGTTACGAAAATAAGTGGGCCTAATTTGGTCTTAGGGTAATTATTATCCTATTTAATTTCACCGAAAACAGCTTAGCTTGAATTGGGGGCATCTGGTAGGCCTGTGGAGTTTTGGGGCATTTGTGTGCAAGGGAGGAATACCCTAATGTTTCCGGTACGAATATCATTTTTTGTTGTTATATCTTTCGAATCTTCATAAGAAAATTGAAAAATATTCCATATAATTCTTTACATAATTCTCGCAAACTAATTGGCCTATTTATCGCAATAAAAAAAGGTAGAACTAAGTTTTAGGCCTATCTTGTCGAGAATTTACCGTTATTTTCCGTCGGTCGACTGTAATTAACCCGTAATTAACCTCGGCGCTGATTGTATTTTTGCTGTCGCGCATGCGCAGCACTTTAGGGGAACTTTTAGTAAAAATTGGTGTTCCCTTCACCGGGGGTTCCATGGGGCGCAGAGGCCCCCGGCTACGTAACACGGCCTGCTAGGTTAGGCTAGGTAAGGGTATGTTACGCTAGTAATTCTACCCCTACGTTAGCCAAGCTGGTTATATTTGGGGGGTCATGGCCTAATAGTCATTTCTGATGTAACCTAACCCAACTTATCTTAACCTAACCTAACCTTGGACGCCGTGCCCTAATCTGTCTGGGGCGGCCCTCCCTGCTATAATATAGATTTGGATGGCTGTCATCATTAAAATGATTCATTTAGAGGAAAAGTGCCAATTCTCTATTTGAGCCTTTTCCAATTAAAGTGCATTTAGGCCGACACGTGGCATTGGAAAACCCGCATGCGCAGCATTTCGCATTCTTTCGAACACTAAGAATGATAGCCCTACAGATTTACGTGAGGTCTGTAGGTGTAGATAAGATGATTAGATTCTAGTTACTAACTGTATTGGAAGCCATTTACTTGGCTGGACCTGAAACTGTGAACTTTTTGGATTTCTTTTCATAGGACGTAGGTTAACGTACCTTTTCCTGCCTACCTAATTTCCATGACACAAATTTATAGCTTGATCGCTAGGCTATACGTACAGGTCAAGCCAATGGAAAACTCTCTATTCATTTTCCCCTTAATTTTCAGGTGTTTTATAATCAAACCTACTAATGAAAATGCAGTTTAAAAATGGCATAATTAATCTGGAATCGTATATTTTCAGTTTCCTGTGACTATCAAGGAATTCACAAGCATTGATTCTATAGACATCAGCCCCGCTGAGCCCCATTACATAGCCATTACGTCAGGACCAAAGGTAAGTTAGTGAAGATATATGTATAAAGAATGACATTGTTTTTATTGCAGGAATCTTTCTTGGCGTGAATTTAGATCTTAGTATTCCACACAACACGTAAATAAAAGCTCATGAGATAAGGTGAAGTTGATTATTTTGCAATGACAGTATTATGCATCAAGTACACTGAAATAATTTCAAAAGAATTATGTTGACCTAAAGGAAAATCATGTTTTTAGCGACAAGGTGACTATGAGGAACTCTTATCTTGATTATAGATAATACAGGTGGTCCCTGCTTATTGGTGGCGTCAGTTAACAGTGTTTTGGGTTTACGACGCTTGGCTAATGACGTCGTTAACCAGATTTTTGGTGTCAGTAAGCAATTTTCAGCACCGGTAAGCAGTTTATTGGCATTGGCAAGCGGCTTATCAGCATTGGTGACCAGTTTATAGGCGCTAATAACCAGTTAACGGCGCCATTAAGCAGTTTATCAGGGCTTACGGCTTCATAAACCCCATTTATTGCTATAATTATTGTGATGTTCTGGTTAACGACGATTTTCGGGTATCAGTGCTCGGACGGGAACGAAACCCCCACTGTTCACCGGGGACTGCCCATAAAGTACAAGATTACCCATACCAAGAACATCTTGTTTTGTTCATGAAACTTACCTGTCAGATATATATACAGCTGTATTTCTCCGAAATCCGACAGAATTTCAAAACTTGCGGCACACGCAGTGTGGCCAGGTGGTTAGTACTCATTCCGCGCTGGGTGGCGGGAATCGGGAACCATTCCCATTTTCTATTCAGATTTTCTCTGTCGCGGTACTGTTAACATCTGTTTACAGTACCTCCGCCTCTGGATTTCGTTAACTTGCATAGTTTTCCTCTTGAGTATTCTATTGACTTTTGGTTTTTGACTTTGGCTTGTGGATTGGCATACGCTTTTTGTGGACTGTTTATGATTTTGCTTTTGACTGCTCTTGAATGATGTCTGGTACTAGTTCTGCTAGCTTTCGAGTATGTTGTGTGAGTGAGTGCAAGGTGAGGCTACCGAAGGCTTCGGTAGACCCTCACTCGGTTTGCATGAGGTGTAGGGGGCATGTATGTTTGATCAATGATCGCTGCAAAGAGTGTGAGCCTTTGTCTGATGCGAGCTGGAAATTGTATGATTCCTATGTTCGTAAGTTAGAGCGTGACAGGATCAGGAGGTCTTCCTCCAGGAGTGTGTGTAAGAGTCAGGGTTCTATTTCTTCACCTGATAACCCCAATGTAGACATTGTTGTACCTGTCCCTGTGGTTTTGCCTTCGGGCCCTGAGGTTGTGTCTGCGGGGGGTTTGGCCCTGACGGAGATCATGAACACCATCCGTGCTCTAGAAAACAAAGTGTCTTCGCTTCAAAGTGCTGTGCAGTGTAGTGTTCCCCCTAGTGTCGTGGAGGGGGCGTCAGATCGGCCCCATAATGCTTCTAGGCCTGGACCTCTGTCAGACTCCCAGGACTCAGGGAGAAGGCATGTCGAAAGCCGTAAGAGGGTTACGGGGGCTTCCCACCGATCTGACGTCCCTTCGGCAGTTCCTGTTGTCACTTCCCAGGCTGCCAAGGATCGTGCTTCGGCTCGTATCCTTAAGGACTGCTTTTCGTCCTCCGAGGCGTCCTCCCCTCGTAGGGGTTGGAATTCTCGCAAGGACTCTCGCCCACTGAAGAGGAGCTTTAGAGATGACGCTTCACGTCAGTTTTCTCTCCGTCTGTGCGGGATTTTGAAGCTTTCCGCCACAGAAGAGGACCCGTCACGTCGTCTGAGGAGGGCGTTTGCGCGCCCAGTCGCTCTAAGGAGAGAGCTGTTCTTGCTCCTGTGAGGAAGAAGAAGACGTCCCCTCGCCCCTCTTCTTCCCGTAGGCTCTCCTCTCCTCCTGGATTTGAGTCCTCTCCTTCCAAGAGTATCTTACGAGATATGCAGCGTCAGTTGGCCTCTCTTCTGGCCGAGAAGGAATCAGAACCACGTCGTCGCAAGGACTTGAGGCTTCCCATTAAGAAGTCCAGGAAGTCCCCGTCTCCTGCTCCTTTTTCTTCGTCTCCATCTCCTGCTTCTTCGCCCTGTCGTCCTCACAGCTCACGAGTTCCTTTTCGTGACTCTCGTCATCTTCACGACGCCTCGCAAGCAGCTATCCAGGACTCTTCTTTAGCTGCTCGTCAGGACGCTTCTCTCGCTGCTGCACAGGACGTTCGGCAGGACGCTCAGCATGACGCTAGGTTGGGCTCCCGATCGGATGCTCTTCAGGACGCTCGCCAGGACTCTCGCCAGGACGCTCGCCAGGACGCCTCTTTAGTCGCTCGCCGGGACGCTCCAGAGCATTCTGATCCTGCAGGGAAAAGTAGATCCTCTTCCGTGCTCGGACCTCAAGGCCTTCGTTCCCAGCTGTTTGTGATTCTCGTGGTTCGCCCTTTCATGAAGGAGAAGTCTCTGGCGATTCTGAGCCTGCGGGTTTTGATCAACCCTCTGCTTCCTCGTCTTCCGACTACCAGGTGTTAACCGGCCTTCTTAAGGACTTATTCGGCGATAAGTTTAAACCCTCGGCTCCTCTCTCTCCTCCGTCGCAGCTTGCCTCTTCCAAAGCGAGGAGAACGCCGGGGTTTGTGAAGATGACTTCTTCACTGGCTACGAAGAAGGCCTTCAAGAAGGTTAACGCCTGGATGGAGGAACGGAAGACGCAAGGCAAGACTTCTTTTGCCCTTCCTCCTTCTAAGCTTTGCGGTAAGGCGGGCATGTGGTATGAGACAGGTGAGGACGTCGGTTCTCGTGTTCCTTCTTCGTCTCAAGGAGACTTCGCCAGCCTTGTCGACTCTTCCAGGAGGTCCCTGCTGTCGACTGCTAAGGTTTCGTGGACTATGTCCGAGACCCCACCATCATCTGAAGGGACTCTTCCGTTCTATGGAAGTTTTCAACTTCTTAGACTGGTGCTTGGGTGCTTTAGATCTCAAGCTTAGAAGCCCCGACTCGATCAGCCTGGGGGAGCTATCCAGTGTTTTGAATTGCATGGATAAGGCCGTCAGGGATGGCTCTGAGGAACTGGCCTCCCATTTTTGTACAGGTCTTTTGAAAAAGAGGGCCTTGTACTGCACTTTCACCTCCAAGTCAGTTTCGCCGTCACAAAGGGCTGAATTATTGTTTGCCCCTTTGTCGAGCCATCTCTTCCCCCAGCCTTTGATCAAGGATCTTGCTTCCAGTCTTAAGGAGAAGGCAACGCAGGACCTATTGGCCCATTCGTCTAGACGTCCTTCAGTCCCTTCTACGTCTTCGTCAGTTCTTTCCTCCAAGAAGAAACAGCCCTTTCGTGGAGGAGCTTCTTCCTCGAAATCGACTCCACGAGGGAGAGGTTATTCCAGAGGAGCAGCCCCATCGAAGCCCAGGGGCAAAAAGTGATCATCATCTCCTCCAGACACCTGTGGGAGCCAGGCTTCTTTCATTTGCGGGAGCCTGGAGAGCGAAAGGAGCGGACTCTTGGTCCGTCGAAGTTCTAGAGAAAGGTTACAAGATCCCCTTTCTCGATTCGCCACCCCTTTGTACGTCACCCAAGGATCTGTCGCCCTCCTACCATTGGGAAAAACAACAGATCCTTTTAGATCTTTTGGAGCAGATGCTCGTAAAAAGAGCTGTGGAGCCAGTTCAGGATCTATCCTCTCCAGGGTTCTACAACCGACTGTTCTTAGTCCCGAAACAGTCGGGTGGGTGGAGACCGGTACTGGACGTAAGCAGACTGAACCGCTTCATTGTCAAAGAGAAGTTCAAGATGGAAACGTCACAATCTGTTCTCGGAGCGCTAAGACCAGGAGATTGGATGGTCTCTCTGGACTTACAAGATGCTTACTTCCACGTTCCCATACATCCTCAGTCAAGACAGTACCTGAGGTTTGTACTGGGGGGAAGAGTCTTCCAATTCCGGGCTCTTTGCTTTGGTCTCAGCACAGCTCCCATGGTATTCACAGTGATCATGAGAAATGTGGCAAGGTGGCTTCACTTGGCGGGGATCCGCGTTTCGCTTTACCTGGACGATTGGCTCATTCGAGCTTCTTCCCAAGCTCAGTGTCTGGAGGACCTAATTTCGACATTGGAGTTGACGAAGTCCCTGGGACTTCTAGTCAACAAAGAAAAGTCCCATCTGATCCCGACTCAGTCCATCGTCTATCTGGGGATTCAGATGGATTCAGTGGCTTTTTCGAGCGTATCCATCCCTAAAACGTCAACAACATTGCTTGGAAAAAGTTTCGTCTCTCCTGGGGAAGGAAACATGCTCGGTGAGGGAATGGATGAGTTTGCTGGGGACCATTTCCTCGCTGGAGAAGTTTGTTTCCCTGGGAAGACTTCATCTCAGGCCGCTCCAGTTTTTCCTAGCGGAGAACTGGATGAACAAGGAGGACCTGGAAGAGACCTTGAAGATCTTTCCGTCTGTCAAGACTCACCTGAGATGGTGGCTCGACCCCTTGTTACTGGCAGGAGGCGTTTCCCTACGTCTTCAGAGCCCCGACCTAGTGTTGTTTTCCGACGCGTCCAGGGAAGGATGGGGAGCAACACTAGGGGGAAGAAGTGTCAGGCACCTGGAGAGGGGGAACAGGTGTCCTGGCACATCAATCTCAAAGAATTAGGAGCTATACATCTAGCCCTCCAATTCTTCGAGGATCGTGTGTCAGGCCGAGTTGTTCAGGTGAATTCCGACAACACCACAGCCTTAGCTTACCTCAAGAAGCAGGGGGGTACTCGCTCCCGTTCCCTGTTCAGCTTGGCAAAGGAGATCCTGCTTTGGACTCATGCTCGGGGGATCACGATTCTCACAAGGTTCATCGCGGGCGTAGAGAATATCCGTGCGGACCTTCTCAGTCGGCAGCATCAACTTCTGCCGACAGAATGGACCCTTCACGAGGAGGTTTGTCTGGATCTGTGGAAGTTATGGGGACGTCCCCTAGTAGACCTCTTTGCGACGTCCAGAACAAAGAGGCTTCCTCTTTATTGCTCCCCTGTCTTAGATCCGGGAGCCTTAGCAGTAGATGCCCTCCTCTGGGACTGGAAAGGCCTAGATCTTTACGCTTTTCCTCCCTTCAAGATCCTGGGAGAAGTGATCAGGAAATTCTCAGCGTCGGAAGGAACAAGGATGACTTTAATAGCCCCCTTTTGGCCAGCAGCGGATTGGTTCACAGAGGTCATGACCTTCCTTGTGGACTTCCCAAGGACACTCCCCCTGAGAGTAGATCTTCTCAGGCAGCCCCATTTCCTAAGATTCCACAAAAACCTCCCCGCTCTGAGTCTAACTGCGTTCAGACTATCTCGAAGTTGGCAAGAGCGAGGGGGTTTTCGAGAGCAGTGGCAAAGGCTATCGCCAGTGCCAGACGACCCTCTTCTATTTCAGTCTATCAATCGAAGTGGGCCAATTTTAGGAGATGGTGCAAGAGCAGCGGGATTTCCTCGACCACGACCTCTGTGCCCCAAATAGCGGACTTCCTTCTACATCTCAGGGAGAAAGAAAAACTGGCAGTCTCTACCATTAAAGGCTATAGAAGTATGCTGTCGGCAGTCTTCCGACACAGAGGCCTTGACTTAGCCGACAACAAGGATCTCCACGATCTCTTGAGATCCTTTGAAACTGTTAAGGTTCCTAGGCCCATGACTCCTCCTTGGAACCTAGATGTGGTCCTAAAATTTCTTATGTCAAGTCCTTTTGAACCTATGTCTTCTGCTTCTCTCAAGAACGTGACTAGAAAGGCAGTTTTCCTAACCTCTCTGGCGACGGCGAAGAGGGTTAGTGAAGTTCAGGCTATTAGCAAGCACATTGGCTTTAGGGGTCCTAATGCCGTTTGCTCCCTAAGTCCATTTTTTCTTGCCAAAAATGAAAATCCTTCAAACCCGTGGCCCAAGACGTTTGAAATCAAAGGTTTGACGGAGATTCTTGGACAAGAATCAGAGAGAGTCTTGTGCCCTGTCAGGGCTCTCAAATTCCCTACTTAGCCAGGACGAAAGAAAGCCGAGGCCCGTCCGGACAATCTGTGGTGTTCGGTTAGAAGACCTGACTTACCTATGTCCAAGAATGCTCTGTCATTCTTTTTAAGAAGTATCATCAAAGAGGCTCATTCTTCCTGCCAAGAAGAGGACATGAGGCTTCTTAAAGTGAAAGCTCACGAAGTGAGAGCCATCGCGACTTCGGTGGCTTTCCAGAAGAATATGTCTCTTAACGATCTTCTGGGTACCACCTTCTGGCGGAGTAATTCAGTTTTCGCTTCGCATTACTTACGAGATGTGAAGTCAACTTTTGAAGACTGTTCTTCGCTGGGACCATACGTTTCCGCAGACACAATGTTGGGAGAAGAGGGCAATACTCATCCTATCCTTTAGGGGTTAGGTGGTATTTTTTAATCTTGGTTTTGTATTCTCGGTTGTTGGGTGGCCACCGATGTGGACGTCCCAATCTTTAGCCTATATTAGGTTCATTGGCTTAGTTAGGCTCGGTCAGGTGGTTGGTTGTTGCTCTTTTCCCCTCTCAGTATGGTCATATGATCTAGTCCCATTGTGGTCTCGCCCCCGTGGACAGGTCATCTAGATCTCACCAGCTTTATAGGTCCCTACCTTGCTGGAGAATCTAGTAAAGCAGAAGCAGGCTTGGGTGACAGTAACCTCGAAGTCAGCTATGCTAACAGGTAAGGAACCAAGGCGTCAATCGCCTACATCTTTTGTTTTCCTAAATCCTATTCTGTCTCTACCCACCTCCAATGGTGGGATTCAGCTGTATATATATCTGACAGGTAAGTTTCATGAACAAAATGATATTTTAATGATAAAATAAAGTTTGTTCATACTTACCTGGCAGATATATATAATTATAGTGCCCACCCACCTCCCCTCAGGAGACAGTGGCACTAGAAAATCTGAATAGAAAATGGGAATGGTTCCCGATTCCGCCACCCAGCGGCGGAATGAGTACTAACCACCTGGCCACACTGCGTGTGCCGCAAGTTTTGAAATTCTGTCGGATTTCGGAGAAATACAGCTGTATATATATCTGCCAGGTAAGTATGAACAAACTTTATTTTATCATTAAAATATCATATTTTTAAATATCAAAGCTTAATGACATCGTCATGCTGAAATGTTGAAAAATGAAAAATTATAGAATTTACAGTTATATAAAAATGTCCTACTGTGAATAAAATGAGTTAAAAAGTAATTAAGGAAAATGAAAAACAATAATACTACAAAATGAAAAATTAAATGGAACTTAACATCGAAAAGTAAAATTAATGAAGTATGGAGATAAAAGATGGAAATGCAAAATGAAAAAAACAAGAACTTGAAAGGTAAGTAAGAAAAACAGTAAGAGTAATGAGTGCAAATAATATCTGATATTTCAACTCCAAACGTTTTTCTTTGGATATTCACCATGAAGGTAGATAAGCACATAAGACCATTGTATTTTACAGGATTCTAAGTCAGATGATTGTATGTCATGGTATAGATTCATGTCATGTTTTTTGTGCCAGGAGTCTGTGAACAGTTCTTATCATAATGTTCTCTTTTAGGTAGATGTTTATCACCAGCAAACAGCTCAAGTTTGGCGAAATCTGACAAGGTTCAAGAGGCTTGCCTATGGCGGAAAATTCCGTCAGGATGGGCAGCTGATTTTGGCAGGTTCGGAGGAAGGAGACGCTAAGCTGTTCAACCATCGGCAGAAGCAGCTACTAAGAATGTTTAAAGGTCACAGTGGGTAAGCAGTGGTCAAGAATTCTCAGTTTATGGTCGTGGCTCGGTTTGTTAGCTTGAGTCTGCCAAGTTATGTGATGATTTTCATGGAAAATTTGGCCAACGTCCTCCAGTTCGCATTCATTTTCTCATTCATAGATTTTCAAAACGTATTCATTCTTACAGCATCGTTTCATTTCAACTTTAATTCCTTCGTTTTTATGTTTCATATACAGTACCATACTTTTTTTCGTTTATATCTCTTCCATTTTTCTTCAGCCACATTGCTAATTCTGAATATTTTATCTTTCCCCTCTGATTCCTTTCCTCCCAACTCATTTTTGAGTTTGCCACTTGCATACCAGCCTCTCTTCTCTTCTTCCTATATGTCTGTGTTCTCCTCTCTGGGCTCTCTTCTTCTCTTTGATTGCACATTGTAAATCTTGATTCTGCCACTCTGTCTCCCAACCATATCTTTCCTGCCGACTCTTTAGGTTTCTTCAGTTTTTATTTTTTATATTTTTGTTTTCCTTCAGACTGACTCTTTTTTTTTTTTTCCAGTCTCTTTCAATCCCTCTCTAATAAGTCATCTTGAACGCAACAGTATTTGGTATGTTAAGCATACCGTATCCAATATACATCATCAACCCTTTTCTTTGATTTATCTGCACTTTTCATCACAGTTTCATGCCGTCATTTTATCAGCAGGCAGGAAATACATTATTACTTTAGGAATTACTGTTGGGAAACTGGATTCATAAGTCTTTCCTCTAATACCTTAACGATTTCCGTATCAAGTTCGTAAACTTTCTGCAACCCATTCAAATTTGATCATATTCAAGAAGTGGATTTCACAGGATTCTGAATATGTTTGACCATTCAGTAGTGCAATATCTTAGTTTCTGGCTATGAAATTAAAGGAAAAATGTATTTTTCCAAGTTTAGCAGTTAGTTGAAATCTGTTCCTGCATAGTCTCTTTCTCTTCCAGACCAACACACAGAGTCGACTTCGTTCACTGTACACCGCAAGTTGTTACGTTTTCAGATGACAAAACTGCCATTCTCTGGGATATGGGAGAAGAAAGAAAAATATGCACTTTATCGGGACACACGGTAAGTTTCACGTTCGGTTTAAAGTTTGTTGGTTTGCGTGTGAATAAAGGGCACTGAATTGGCATGAATAGATGAAAATAGAAGGCAGAAAACAATGCAACTCAAGGCCTCAGAAAAGATACTGCAAAGAGCATTAAGTACTGTCTGCAGTGTACCATGTACTGTAATGTACATGGTAAATGGTACTCTTTAAGAAGGGCCCAGTTAGGTGAATAACCCAGGTCAGTTACCCTAACTGAGTAGATCTCCAACACCTGGTGCATCTTATTCATCTTATTAATAGAGAAAGATGCAGTCAACTCCTTCATGCCAAAGTAAATGCAAAACTTGAAGTTTTGTTTTGAAAAATTTCTCTTTTGGCAAACTGGTTTTAGAATGTTCTTAGTAAGCCAAATTTCTAAATGTTTGCAGCATTGTAGTTTGGTATGTCGTGCATATTATTTAATCTTCTATCTCGCTTCCTCCCACAGGATTTCATACGTGCGGGGATGGTTAGCCCTGCCTCCGAACAGATAATACTTAGTGGGTCTTATGATCATACAGTAAAACTGTGGGACACGCGCACAGGCACCAGTATTCTCTCTGTTGACCACGGGGCTCCCGTCGAAAGTATATTGTGTTATCCATCTGGAGGAGTGTTTGTCTCTGCAGGTAGGAATATGGATCAGTTTGACTGAATGTTGTTGTACTATTTTCCTTCATGTACAGATGCTCGAAGGCAAGGAACCAAAGGACCTTTAACCCTTTCATTACCTGAGCTAGAGTTGTGATAAGCAATATTTTAGTTTGTACACTATTCATGAAGTTCCTCTTCATGCTACGAAAATCCTTTTAGGGTCATTTTAAAACAATAAGTTAAAATTTATTGTGGAATATTCTTAAAGAAAAATATAAAATAAAAGGTCAAAACAACAAAGTGAAAATCACTTAAATATGACGTCATAGTGCATCAAGTATGTTGACATGACCTTGCTATTGTAGGGCAGTAGATTTTTTTCTTTAGGATGTGTATTTATGGGGTCCAGGCTGTCTTAGACAGGTGGATGCATCATCTCTCCCCTGGGCTATTTCAGAAAGGCCTATGCTTATACTAGATGGCTGCCACATTGGAAGAATAGCCTAGTTTTAATTGTAAAGAAAACTTATTCCCATAACATTATTATACAGAAAATGTCAGTTCTCTTATTCTTTCCAATTTTCTGGTAAGTAAGCATAATTTCATACTTTAGGAAAAAATTGAAAAATGGAATGATTAGCTACCATGTTCTGTGATGGTAAATAATGGTGCAGATAAAGTAACTAATAGAGCAGGTATAATTCTTCAAATTCTTCTCATGTTTTCAGTGGAAAGGGTCCAAGGAATAATACATGCCCTGAAAAAATAGCATGTGTTTGCTAGTACTGAAAAAAGTGGATTAAATTGTAGTGTAAAATAACGATTATGCTATTTCTTTCATTTGACCTCACCCCATTTGTCTCATTTAGGAATAAATCTTCTGGGTGAGCTGTATAATTCATAGCGATGTGACACTGTTGCCTCATTAAACAGCCAGCAGTTACAAGGACCATAAAAGTGTGTAACTGTGGCAAATGGTAACATTGAAGTTTTATCCTGGAGTTTTACCTATTTGGATAATTGCACCATTTGTCCTTGTTGTCATTAACTTGCAGTTTTTGATGACATTTCATTTTGTTTTGTTTTTTAGGGGGTAATGAGGTGAGAGTGTGGGATGCTGTTGGTGGAAAACTCCTTTCAAAGTTGTCTCAGCATCACAAAACCATCACAAGTTTAGCATTTGCCTCGGACAAGAAACGGTTGCTCTCAGGGTCGCTGGACAGCCACGTAAAGATCTACGACGTCAGTACCTACACTGTTGTGCACAGTCTCGACTTTCCTGCTCCAGTTTTGTGTATGGGAGTAGCTGTAAGTTGCCCCATTTGTTATTTTGTTTTCCTCTTCAAAGGCACGTTTAGTTGTTTTTACTACTAGGTGCTATCAGATACTCTAGAATGATTGAAAGAATAGGTACATTGAGCATTAGTTTTGCCACCTAAGGCATCTTTCCTCCTCACACCCCTTCCCATGTCTTTTCACCAACACCACAGCACTTTGTGACCCTCTGTCTCCAGAGACTGAGGTCCAGGGCACTGTCTTCCCTGTTATTTATTTGGCATTGATAGTTTTAAGTGTAGGGAATTATTGGGTTGTTTTCTATATGTAATTTGCATTTTACTCTGGTAATGAAAAATTTAAATGTTTCTCCCTTCAATTGCAGCCTAAGGACTCAACGCTCGTTGTTGGAATGATATCTGGTGGCTCTGGACTGATATCCTTCCAGCACAGACGAACAGAAAGTGCACAGAAGTCTCTCCCTGGGAAGGACAAGTCTAAGAAAGCTAAAAACATTTATATCGAGGACACCAGAATGAGGGCTGGCGATCATGTGAGTAATTTTTCCGCTATGTTGATAATTATTGACAAATTTTCCTTTAGTGGTGCAAGCGATGTTTTGTACACAGAAAAATGTCTGTTCTTGTCATTGTACAGTACTTGTGTTATAGCATTATTTGGATGGCCTTTGCATATCATATTCATTCAGTCAGTTTGGTGGTTCTTGTTTCTGAAAATGAGAAGATCTGTGCTGAAGATAACTGCTGATTGGTCATAGTTCTAAATGCCATTAAAATTGAATGTTTCAGTGACTCAAATCCATATCTCATTCTCAAAAGAGGTTATTTAAAATTTTAAAATTACTATACAGTATTCACAGGGTGTTGTAGCATAATTGTATGATTTTAACTAACATTATCAATTGTTATTATACAGGACCAAATAAACATTTAACTTGAAAGGAGAGTTTTTTACTCTGTTGATACAAATTGATCTTGATGAGTTTACTCCAACATTGCAGGTGGTTAGTCCGGAAGAAGTAGCAACCTTGGCTAAATATGATGTCCATTTTCGGAAGTTTCAGTACAGCAAGGCACTGGATGCAGTTCTTTTGCCTTATGTCTGCCGAGTAAAGCCCCATGTCACTGTGAATGTTCTTCGTGAACTGATAAAGTAAGTGTAATGTAACATTCAGTTATGCTCCATTGTACGAAGTTGTCAAGAATTAAGATTATTATAATCTGAGGAAATTGCTGCTGTAATTTTTGTGTGTGTGATAAGTGTGGTATTACTTAGATAATAGGTCTATACAGTATATTCTGCTTCATATTAATTGTGTTCTTGTTGGGTTTATGACCCTTAATGGTACTGTAATGCTTTTCTTGTCATAGAGGTTTCTTTTTTTTGCTTCTGTTTAAAAATTTTAGTTTTCTTTTAAAGCACTCCACAATCTATAAGGTTTCCTGAAGCATGTAATGTTTTTCGCAGGCGTAGAGGGCTAAAAACAGCGGTAGCTGGGAGGGACGCCAAGGAGCTGACACGTCTCATGGAATTTATAAAGAAGAACATTCGTCACCCCTTATACAAGCAGACATTGATGGATGTCACACACACGCTCATTGGTAAGTTATCTAAGGGAAGTCATGTTTAGTATGATTTTCATAATAAACACCCTGGTTAAAAATCCAAACATTGTCTGTAATGTATGTAAACGAATGGGTAGCAGGATTCTTACATGCTTGTCACCCTTAGACTCTGGCCCCTAGATTTTACTCTCATAACTTAGACTTATGTACAGGCAGTCCTCGGTTATTGGCGGGGGTTCCGTTCTGGGGGTGTGATGATAACCGAAAATCGCCAATTTCCGGCGCTTTTTCTGCGATTTTCGGACTTATCGGCACCGAAAAGTGCCGATTTTCAGTTATTGGCACCTCTGTTAGATATGTATTGGCGCCAATACCCAGTTATCGGCGCCGATAAGCGGAAATTGGCGATTTTCACCGCCGAAAATTGCCAATTTTCATCGCTAGGCAAGCCCCATAAAACTGGATCGCCATTAACTGAGCCCGCCATTAACCGGGGACTGCCTGTAACTGCTTTAAACCAAATCGGCTTTCTCACATTTCACTGTTTCTTATTTCATCTGGCTCAGATGGGACTCGACTCTTTTTGCTGAACCATTTGCAGCATTGAATATGAATCTGATTACTCTTTATCATGAAGGAGTGTGATGTTGGATGGCATTCCCTAGGGGAGGCATCATTTATACTTTGTCTTCTTTACACTTGATGATACTAGGGGCTCTTGTCATTCACCTGTAAAATCTCAGGGTTTGTGGAGAAACACACTTAATGTTTGAAAATAATCGTATTTAATGGTTCCCGTAGTGTAAAGTTCATTATTTGTATATCATAGTTTCTGCCTTTGGAGACTGGACTAAGTCAGTAGTAGAAAAGTAACTCTTTTACTTAACTAATAACCTGTGTAATTGGAAATAGCATACTTACACTGCAGGTTGCATCAGTTCTCAATTTTTTTTTTTTTACTGCTTAATGACATTAGAATGTGGAACATGAAAAGTGAGTACATTATGTGTATCTCGAGAAAGGTTGAAATTGTTTATAGGTAACTTGAATTTATATTAAAGAATTTTAATGAGTAAAAATATGATTTTCATGAATGAGGAGCTTATCAGAACTAAAGAGTTATAAAGCAGAGACAGTATTGTACTTCAAAAATACAGAAATGGCTTTTCATGAAATCTCATTTAATGCTGGAATGGAATTTGTTTATGTTCATTGCAGATGTATATGAAGACGAGTTAGATGACAGCCCTGCTCTAGTGAAGCATTTCAGGAATTTAAGGAGTGAGGTAAGCTTTTGTGTTTTTTTTAACGAAAAGTGTGTTTCAAATTGATGAGTATGATTCACACATTCAGCAATTTGTGTGATTGCTGGAGGCCACTGAATTTAACATTCTAGCCTTGAAAAGGTAGGCCTAAAGAATTTGGTACATAATGCTGGAAAATCAAGAATAATTATAGCCACTACCCAACCAGTTACATTCCAGATGGCCGTTCGTATCTTGAATTGTTTGTACTGTAAGTTGGTTTTTAATATGTAGTGCATAATTTTTGTTGATGTTTACATTCCCGAGTTAACTTGGGAGTCATAGATTATACTATTTTCACTGTTTTTTGAATCATGCAGTATTACTTAAATATTACTGTGGATGTTAGCAAGGTAAAAAGAAGAAAATAAAATTTAGATTCATGCAGCTTTCAAAATTTAACATGTTTCCCATGCTTTGAAAGTGATGAACTTGGAGAGAATTTTGCAGGAACAGCATCCGACATTGGAAGTTCACAAAGTAAACAATGCACACTGCCATCTGTTAACAAAATTACAAACTAAACATTTCCTATGAGGAGAGGAAGTGGAGAAAATGGGAATTCATCAGAGAATGAGTTAAATCGGGAAGATAGAAATAAGTAGGAATATTTTATGAGTATGAACAAGTATTCTCACGATTGTAAGAACACGTGATAGTTAATCACGAGAATACTCAGGATAATCAGGAACAAGGTCTTCTTTTTCCATGCGTTCTTTTCTTTGCAAAAATTCTTACTAGCAGAATAGGTGTGACCCTGTCTGCTGTATAGTTACTATTTGTTATTTAGTGTAGTAATGATTATTAAGTGCTCAGACTAGTTATTTATATTATTTGTTGTATATTACAGTAGCTGTTGTTATTTAGCTGGTTTGATGTCAGATTTTGCTTTTAAAACTTAGTATGGTAATTCTTTTATTACTATGGTATTATAGTTTTGTTGATTTGTGTCATTAATTAATAGGTTTTAGTACTGTATATTAAGTTGATATCCCTGTTTTATTTTTTTGTTAGTAGTACTATTTTTTCTCCTGTAATATATCCCTTCTGAAGAAAAGCTTAAAAGAAAAGAACAAGAAAGCCATTGTTGCCACATATATCATCTGATTAGTTAAGGATGAGTCCTCTGTTCTCAAAGGTTTCTACATTAGCGGCCATTTCATTCTCGTACACAGCAACACAGAAGGATCATTAACCGTGTTAAATCCCTGTATGTGTACTGTAGCGTTCACCTCTGTACGTGTTGAACTCTTGTCACAATTCCTGGATGTTAGGAGCCTTGTGCCCTGAATGCTAATGCTACTCCATCAACTCAAAAATCTTACTAAATCTTAGGCCTGCTTTTCTGTGTATCTTAAATTGTTTTTCACTAATCTTCCCTTCCTTCTTGCTACATGACCAAATCAAATATTGTTTCTTCTCTCTTTTATGAACTTTGCCATGCTTTTGTTGTACATCTACACTCATACTTTCTTTACTCTACAGGCACTGTGTAGACATTTCACATCAGCAACCTTTTCCATCCTTCTTTCATTTACATTCATCAGCCATGCCACACTTCTTTCTTGAATAGTTGGCATTATAACCCCCTTTATACTCTCCAACATTCTCCTCCCTGAGGACTAGGTTGCAAGATGCTTTGTAAAATTCTTGCCTTTATCCGTGTAGTTCACCTCATCTTTAATTATTCCATCATTTAAAATACTTGCCTCAAAAGGTCATAGTGAGTCAGGCACTTCTAATCTGTCATCCATACTCCACCTTCTTGGCTATATTTATCATTATGATCATCGTTCATGTTAATATTCAATTTCACCCTTCTCCTTGTACAAACATTTTCACAGTTTTCATGCAGAGTTATTCTCTGCAACTCATACATGTTGCATTCTTGTTCACACACTCACTTGATGAGTAATGGGATTAATGACTGGATCTTTGAAAAATTTGTCTTATCTCTTCAGAAGTATTGAAGGGCATTAGTTTGAGTGAGGAATAGATTACTGTACAGTATACCTATTGTGGTAATGTAGTTTGCACCAATAAGTTTTTAGTGAGAATGAAAAATGTCTCAGGCAGTAGTTTTGTAATTTAGTTTCAACACAGAATTCAGAATTTCACCAAGAACCATCTGATGGCGTTGATTTTTGGAACAGTGCGTGCAGGGAGCAGAGTTGAAAGACTTTCTTGTTTACACAGATCTACGTTGAAATGGAATTGACTCGCGAACATGCTTCTCTGATGGGTGTTCTTCAGATGTTCCTCGCTGTTTCCAGCGCCGATGAAGTCACTGCTGCAGGAAATGCAAAAGAGCCCCAGTTGTTGCTGCCTGGTAATTCTGCCATGCCGTCACCTGCCAAATCTGTAGAGAAGGCTGTTCCAATGGATCTTGTAGAAGTTAGCTGAAAAATAAATGTGTTGAAATAACGAGATGTAGTTTAATGGTCCCTTGCACAAATGGGTTGCATTATTCTTAGCATGATGAATGCATTCCTTACTCATTCAGTTTAAATGTTATGCTTTTGAAATGTCACACAATAAAACTAGAAACTGCAATTTAACCATAAAACATATTTTACTTACTAACTCCTCTAGTGGTTTTCTATCATGGCACCGAGAGCAGCCGTGAAACCAGCATTGTAGTCGCAGGCAACTTCATTGTGAACGTAGTCGCCACGGTCATCAGTATAGGCATCATACTGGCAAGGGAGCGTAATGTCACATTTAGGTCGAGTAGAGAATGGATACTTGAAACTGTCACTCATTTTTTATTGCCAGAGTTGTCTCAGAACCTTGTAAGTACTGAGGTTGAATGATTATGCTGTCAGCAGGTAGTATTACTCTGTGTCAGGAGTTCTCAGGAATTCTAAGACAGGAGAGTATTTTTGGTTTCTAATATGTATGTTTATATTGTTATTGAGTGCTTGAAGAGGTATTTTATCTATAGTAGAGTACAGTATTTCAAGCTAAATTAAAAGAGGAAAACTGGTTAGTTTGTAGCCTAGCACTACTGTTGATAGATGTAGATTTCACTGATGTAGATTTCACTCGAATGCATGTTTGTTACTAATATAAAATACATATATGTATATAAGGTGTTGGTTATAATTTTATTATGAATATTTTTGTAACATGCTTACTTCAAAAGCACACTAGTCCTGACTGAAAAATTATGTAAAGGAAAAGAAGTAATTGTATGTACAGTACATCACTATTCAGTTTTCTATCTGATATTTATATATTTTAATAATTTTCTCCTGTTTGCCTGTAATACACTCAAAAGCTTTCAATTACTGTTAAAATATTTCCATCTTATCACAGGCTTTGCTTAAAAGTCTGTGTATGCATGCATTTTGAGAAAATTCATAAAAACATGTATTTTGAAATAAATTTTTTTGAGAATGAAGTAATTTTACAACTTAGAGTTAACAAGGTACAATGATATCAAGTCTTGCAAAGGGCGAAAAATTCAGGCCATACCTCATCTGGTCCTCCAACGACGGCACCATAAAGGATTTGAGGATTGGGACCAGGATTATCAAATGCACTTTGATCGCAAGTCGCCGGCATATCAGGACACGAGCTGTAAAAAAGAAAGCGGCTCTTATTTAGTTTCATCTTTTTCAAATATGCACCACTTTAGTTTTGAGTGTTATTTAAAGCGTCACGCAATATTATGCTTCAACCATCTGGGAAATAAGGTTTTCCGTTATTAGCATTATGTGATGGAGAATGTTGTATGATAGAGTTACCAGCTGGAGAGTTTTTAATATAAAAAAGTGAGGCTGTGGGACTATTAGGATTACCATGTGATTTATTAAAAGCATTCATTGGAGAGTTGGCCAGATTATATGAAAGTGTCATAGCAGATTAGGAGCCAGTTAGTTTAACAAGACCAGTAAATCACATTTTTAGACTTAGGGCTGGCCAAGCTGTGTTCTTATGAATGAAAATTGATCTAGGTAAGATTGAAGTAAAAAAGGTACCACATGAAAGAAGAGTTTATGGCAGCAATACCATACAAAGGAAGAGATGGCACACTGCGATGAAATCGTAAAGAGCCCAAGTAAGCATGTCATCTACAAGGATGTCCCTACTCTCACATTTGGATGACACCCACATTGTCTGAAATGCTTCTTGTATCACCAATTGGAGGATGATATTCACAGCCATCATAACAACACCATTAGCACCAATATAAGACAAAAATAGATCTTTGCCATTGAAAATAGCAACAGCACCCTTTTCTTTGTTTCACTCAAGAATTCTTTATTCTCCCCATTACCATCCTGAGAAGATCCGTAGCCAAACCAGCAGGACTTATGTAGTCTATTTTACAGTTATTTTACCAGAACACTGTGAAGTCTTGGAGCGTGGAAAGGAAAAAGGGAAAGCTATGTTCTGTTTTTGGAGGTGCCAATATTATGGTGTATTCAGATCTGAAACTGTTGAAAACTGTTACTTTGTGGGCAACTGTACATTTTGTGTGTCCGTACGAGCGTTTGTTGCACAGTACTGTATATTATGTTCGTGTGATATGCTGACCTTATCATTTTAACTTATGCATGTGGCTCCTCACCATTGTGTATGTGATTTCTTAATCTGAATTTTGATGTTGTCTGCGAATATGTAACTAAGCGTTGTGCAATCCTTTACCTGGAGCGATGATGTGGTTTTTGTGGTGGGTTGTTTCCAAATCCTACAACGAATGAATGGCTGTGGGCTCCTAGAATGTAGTTTATTTGGCTCTCACCAAATGCTCTGTTTGCATCAGTATCAATACCCAATTTAGCTCCCTGGAAGCAGAAAAAAGAGTTAAGGTTTGTCTTTCTTTTGACATTGTACTCTACACTTTTACTTGTAGGAGAGGACTGTTTTTGTTATAATGGCCAAGAGCTTCATTATTTCTGGTTAAAGTCTGGTAAAGCTACAAGTTCCATATATTATTTTCATGTCCCTTTTCATCTGCATGAATACTGAATGTGGCTTGTTCTGATTTACAAGCTGCTTGGTGAGTTTTATTGGTAGACATTTTCTTGTTTAGTAACAGTACATGTTTACTGTAATCTAAATTGACAGGTTTTACAAGATGAATTATTATCTGTTTTGCTATACTTCTCAAATTTGAACTTCCATGAGTTTTTTCTTAACATTCAACTTTTCTTAACTGAATGAATGCTGCCCCTTCATATTGTTATTTTAGGTAAATTTAATTGACATAAAGTGTTTATCTTGAACACCTTGTGATGTCTCCAACATATTGTAAGTGTTTATCACTTATTTGAATGGAAGAATAATTTTTTGTCAGTACTCTGTTTTTGATGGTATATGCTTGACGTCTTGTAATCCCAGTGTTGTAGATTAAGGACCACTTGATGAAATGTTAGTGTTTTAATTAGTTCTGATTATGCAATCAGTAACTTACTGAAAAAATGCAAAAGGTGGTCATAACTTGGATATGGTACTGCATTAACCCATGGAGTGTGCAGTAATCACATAAAACAATGAATTCTTTCTCTTACAATTATATATTGTACTTCAGAAATACCAAAGTCCCCCATTATTGCTATTTTTCTGTGAAGTAAGTATAATTTTCTCTCATACAAAACGCTAGGAAGTGAAGACTGATGAGTAAATTCTGTACCCCTTGATTGTTTATAGTCAGGACAGCTTGAGCTGTCACTCGTAACCCACGGATTAGTGTGTTTAGAAATGCAAGTGGCTTCTTACCAAAAGGCCAAGGAAGGCAACATTCGCTGCGTGACGGTTGGTACCCCACTTGTCGAGGTAGATCAGTCCACCAGGGGTGTACTGAGCGTCATTTCTCAGGTAGCTCAAGAACTGAGAGAAGGTGTCGCGGAACAAGGAGTCAGAATCCATCATTGTGTAGAGAGCCTGTAAGGAATTAGAAGTCATACCTTAGGACAGATTATGTTAATATTATAATTATTTGAAAGATGATTGTGCAGGAAACAGACGGTGCTTGTTGTTATTACAGGACAGTAGTTTTATACAGTTATGCAATACTGTATTATTTTCTCTGTGGGTTTTTGAACGCTAGTGAATTGTACAATGTGTATGCATTGGAAAGTGTAGTTTAATGTATAACTAATTGCTGTTCTCTGCTAACATGCAGTACAGTATGTTAGTATATTGCCTACATTTCGTATGTAACAGGCCTTATTTGTCCTCACAAATGATAGCTGATTGCAATACAACTTTGTTTTTTGTTTATTTTAGTGTTAGCCCATACTCTTGGATTTTAATACTGTACGCAGTTTCTGTTAATATGATTCTGACATATCACTAAGACTAAGAGCTGTATTATTTATGCTGAGATTTCCACACTTGCCAAGATTATAGCATAGAAAGAATCTAAAATTGCTTCAGCTCTGTCAGGCTCATTTTGTGGTAAGCAATCAACATCTCTTCACCAGAAGAGCATGGAAGAGTACTTACATATACACCTGCTTTTTTATCATCCCAGTTAAATCCTTGAGCACCGTACTGGAGGGAAAACTCGTCCCAGTGTCCTCGAGCTTTCTGTAGGTAAGAGCTGTCCCCAGTAGCTCTGAACATCCAAAGTGCTGACCAACACAGCTCGTCACCATAACCGCTCCATGACCTGTGTGCAGTTAAAGGTGTAAAATGTATCTGAGTAATTTCTTTAGCTTGATATTTAATAATGCAAGACGACACAAATGGGAAATTCAACTTTTTGATGCGAAAAGAAAGATCAGATGAACAACACACCACTTATACTCAGAAGAAGCTAACCAACTAAATTTATGACTCATTAATTTCTCCCACCAGGATGTATATTCTTTATGAATACCTATAAACTGCACTACTGTACTGTATTTTTTTGTCCAGCATTAGTCAGTGCATTAGGAACAATGGCCTGTGTCCTACAGTATTTATTTCTGGTCATCATCACTCAGGAATTCTGAGGAAACTTGCATTATTGATCTTGCCATGGTGGGTTCTGACACAGTTAGGCACAAGGCCCCATCTCTGAGTTGTACTCATTCTCTGTGGGGACTTGTGTCACATTTTTTACCAGACTGCTCTACTTTTGTTTTACTTGACTGTACTCTGTTTGCCCAGTTTATTTCAATACTTGTGTACTGATGTGGAATAACTGTTCAGTGAATGTCACTTGTTCTGTAACATAACAGTAGTTTACCTTTATGATCTTTGATGTTAGGTTGCAAAGAATATGACATGTCCCTCTCGGCTTCAGAATTATGCATTTTTTGTGGAGTTGCAGTCAGTATTACTCTATGAGTTATGCATTGGTATTTTTCCTTCTAAAGTTAGAAATAATAGATAAGAATGCTGATACTTGCTTGTAAAAATCTCCAGCCTGAGGAATGGAAGTATCGTAGGTCTGGCGATACTGGTCTGCGAAGTCATACAAGTCCTTTGCTGCTTCCAGGCACTGGCTGGAATAACCAGAGTCGACGTCCTTGTTGGGGAAAAGGGGAATTTTCACTTAAGTTCATTCCTGAGAAGAAATCTCAGATAGTTTTGAAAAACCGAAGGGAAAACATAACTGTACTTCACTTAAGTTTTCACGTCACAATGAAGGTGATTATTGTCAAATCTCCTCTTACCTTAAAAACAATTGATGCTGCAGCCAGAGCAGCTGCTGTTTCACCGGCTAAGTCTGATCCTGTTGATAGATAACTATGTTAGATTGTAGAGTGACTGACAAGATGCCTTCTCAATGCCAGACTTGTAACCATTTATATCCCAAGCTGTTGTTTTGAAAGTGCAGAGGGAGGAAGGGAATTCTAAAGGTACTTTGTTGAATGTTATTTTTAAAGGAGACAAAAAATTATAATGTCCTTTTGATTTACAATTAGAACAAGGTAGTCTAAAATCCAGATATACACCCTTTGACTGAAAGCTTAAGCAAGATGAATATGTAACTTGCACGTAAAGTGACAGCTTTTGGGGTGCAGAGAAATTATATTAAATTAAAGTGCTATGATAACCCTTTTGTCTGAAACATGTTGGCTGCAGGTCTGATGTTATATGACCACCAAATGAAGCCTTCCAGTTTTTCAGCGAGTACTGTATAATTATTACTTGCGTTCATATATCATGGCCACCTCGAAGCAATTTAAAGATTGGTTGAACGCTACTGTAATTTTCTTTGCTGATTCTGTGTATTTAAAGGACGTAAGTAAAAAATGGCAGTTTTTCATTCCCCACAGTATCTCTGAGGCAGTCTGACAGCTTTAGCTTTTGTGGAAAGAGGATGGAATAAAAGATTATACAGGACTCTGATGATAAGACAGTTTGCCCTGTGAAGGACAGATTACTAGAACTGGTTCAACTAAAGGCATCACTTAGCTTTCCCATCAGCTGATCAGGTATGTATATACACTGATTTTTTGCTGAATTGTTAATTTGTTTTTATCCGTTTGTCATTTATCTGTAAATTACCCTCTACTTTCCTTAGCCATTTTGGTTTATCATATGTCCTCATACTTAATGATATATGAGTCATAAGTATGCATATGGTTACATACTCCAAATTGACTAAATCTACAGCATAAGGGCCAGTGATGACTGTTATCATCCCACTCCATTTGGGGTCATAACAATTGACACTTACAAAGTAGCTGGAACTTGTTCACTGATGTACCTGGGGTTGCAGCTCGGGAGAGGTTAGGGGTGAGGTGGCCAAAATTTTGTCTCGTACAAGTCGTTCGATTATATTCATAAACTATTGGTAATACTTTGCCGTTGGTGATTGGTCATAGATGAATAGTGTAGCTTTTCCATTAATTGTAGGTTTTTATATATCAGTTGCATTCTTTCTATGATTCTTGTAGTTTTCGTATACTTGACAGATTTTAGCAGGGAGCCAGTTAGGCACCTCTCCTCATACTTTAACCAGGGTACACTCATGTTCTTGTTCATGTAGCTATGAACTCCCTCCTCATTTTGGACAAGACTAAGCTGCATTTAATGGGGGACAAGTGATCAAAGCTTCATTAGATGATGATTTAGACATTTGGTCACACATAACAGAGACAACTGACCTGGGGCACTGGAGGTGATTTTGAATGATGGTCTAGACATTGTCATCTGCTCTGGCCTCCCCCAGTAAGCGTGGTCAGCATAACCATCACCAACCTGAATATAGAAAGGAGAATTACGTACCTCAGAGGGTTGGGGAATACTATCACATAGCAAGGAACCACATCATTTTTTTTAACCAGAGCTGTTTTTGCCTTGCAGTCGAGGTCCGATAGAGATTGGTAAACTGTTTTCCCTGAAATCACAGACCAGTCTTGGGCGTAGTTTTCCCCTGACCATTTCCATTAGAGTTTTGTGAAGACTTTTCCTTTGTACTATTCCCAGATGAATTTGGAGGACACTTTTTACTGTACTATTTGCAGAAGATTTGCAGAGCACTTTGACGTTTTCATCCCACAGCAAAGAGAAGGACCTTTTCTCCTTTTGACTGTTTGTTGGAAAGATTGGTGAGCTTTTCCTTTGCTATGAACAAGAGTGAAAAAATACTGTATATATACCAGAAACAGAAGAGACTGGAGAACACATTTTCCAAGACTTTTCACAGGAAGAGGAAAAATTCCTTTTCTGTTGGCTGTGATTGCATAGTACTAGTTCTCCATGTTATTCGCAGAGATCGCAACGTTCTCTCTTTATTGTTGACAGAAAATCAGGAAAAGGCTTGTTATGTTTTAACATTCACAGAAGAGAGTGGAAAGGCAATTTTTGAATACAGTCTGTAATTTTCAAGGATTATATGTTGTTTTGTCAGTGAGAAGTTTTCTTTAATGTTACTACATTGTAATTTTTATATATAAGTTTCCTGTTGACTATTCACAGAAGTCTAGAAAGGAAACTGTGTTTCCAATTAGTAACACCAACAGACACATTTGGAAATACTCTACCTGGCCATAGAGTTCAAAGTGACTGGTGTGTGCTTTGAGGAAGTAATCTGTTGCCCACTTGACTGCAGCTCGACCATAATCCAGTTGCCCTGAAACAATTACAAATGCATCAGGAATTCTCTGGAAATTGTAACAACTCTGAAATTTTCATTTCATATTTATATCCTCTTGGCCTGGGTAGTTCTGGCCACATGACTTTTAAAATACCCATAGAAAAATGTCTTATTTTTCATTCCCATCCAAACTGAGTTCAGAAATATGACACAAAATACTCCCAAAAAACAAGATCAGTCTTAACTTCAGTAAATTCATTTTGAGAAGTGAAACATATTTGAAACATATTCCTCCAAAAATCACTTAGTAATTTTATCGTGGAGCAAGTATTGCCTGTAACAACACAAGATTGTGTACCTAGCAGTAGATAATTCCTTACCAGCAGCGTTCTGTCCATCATAAAAGTCAATCAGACCCCAGGCAAGGAATGTGGCTGTGAAGGCCATTGGGAAGCCGAACTTCACGTGATCACCAGCTGATGGAAGACACCAAAAGAAGATTGTATGAATGACGCTGTTGATATTTATAACTACAGTTATGCAGTGGCAAGCAGCTGTGCTATAATATTGATGGAATTTCATCCTCGAATATCAAATAAACAAGAATTTTAAGTTTGGCAGCCTTACCATCATAGTACCCTCCAGTGAGGTCATGTCCAACGTCCGAACCATCTCCCAAGGCAGAGTCCCACCTCCAGGTCACCCTCTGGTCTGAAGGAAGAGGCCCAGATCGCTGAGCTTCGTAAAACAGGTAGGACATACACAGCGCCTGAAGGAAAATATTAATTTATAATCATTGCGGAACAAGACTTAAAACCCATGAGGTTGATAAGGAATTCCCATAGGTTACAATGTCCTTATGTAAAAGCAGAGGCGAGTAGAGCTAAAAGAAGATTGAAATTTGAACAAAATGAGATGACTCAGTAAACAGGTACTGCAGTTATATGCACATGTAAACAGCAGTACAGAAATGAGTAGGATAACAGCTTCTCCAAAGTTTATAAGAAATTTCATTGGTTCCCGTTTTGATTTCAGGAATCAAAGGAATCTAAAGTTGTTCTGATAATCCTTCTAAGTCTGGCCTCAGTCAAGTTTGGCAACCTTTGTCTTCGACAGATGTTGCCAACTGAGAAAGTAACTATATTGAGCATTATTACAGAATCCTGTGGGACAGGTAACCAAAGGGTAGTAAAGGAGACAGTAATGATTAACCTCGGTGGAATGGGAGTAAGGATTAACCTCAGTGGAAATGCTAGACCCACCTCTCAGGCAACTGCAAAAGAGACAAAGGGCTCTTACCTGTTTATAATCATAAGGACCCATACCAGTTGATGGGCAGTCATCTGAACCACCTGCAAAAAAGTAGAGGAATTCTTTGATGGAAAGTAGGACTTGCAGTTGACACAGCCAAATGGTAACTAGGAAAATAATGAAATGGTTATAATTTTAGTTGGTGTTTTGTATGTTGTGATATAGTTGCTCAAATTTGGAAAGTGTGAAGCATGCCTTGGGATGTCTTTTTTTTCAATAGTTTTGGCTTACTTTGGAATGAACAAAGAATTTATTCTGGCCTTGTATTTGCTGTAAAGTTGGATTTTTCGTAATATTCACTGCCAGATCATGTTTTGACCTACTCATGTTGTATATTTTGCTGGAAGTTTACAATAAGTAACTTAAAAGTTGCAGCTCTCAGTTTTTCATTTCAGCTGAAACATATATCACCATCTTTGAGGATCTGTAGGGGGCAAGCGGTGTCAGTTCACGATGAAGGAATCACCAGATGTTTCTTCCTTTTTCGCACACTCGTAAATCGACAAGAATTACGTGAGTACTTTCAGGTACAGACTTAAGATTTTAGGTGTTGCATGTTTCAGTCACCTGAGTATAAAGATTGGACTTAAAATATGAAGCCAGATCTGTACAGCAATTTGAAATTCTGAGTTTTTGATGGCTTTAAAATATTTGGGGCTCATGCTGAACACTGACATCATGAAGAGGAATTCGATTAAGCTGCCACTTACTGTATTGCAGATCTGGGAAGCACATGGCTCTTACCTTCTCTGCTCATACTTTTGCTGTAATTTGTTGAATATTATCGGTGCCACAATTTGTAGCTGTCAAGTTGTCTTAGAGCCATTATTCAGATGGCCTATGCTTGTAAGGGGGTTTAGAGTCGGGGAGAAAGGATTTACCCTGAAGCTGCCACATCTTGGGAAGTTCCATAGCCGTTGTACCATGATCTTCTAAATTTCTGACTTTTGAGGTGCATTTTGCCACACAGCGGAATAAGTACCCTGAAGAGATTTTGATTGTGGAGGATAGGAGAGGGGCATCTTTGAAGTCGATGAAAATTTGAAAATGTTTGTGGAAGCAAATGTTGAGGGTGTAAGAAAGGTAATTTACAGGTTGAAGAATGGAAGGACACCTGTTGTTGATGTGCTGCAAGAGAAGCTGAGGCATGGTGACGCTGTGGCAGAGTGACAGACCAGGGTGTATAAGGTATTTCTGGATGAGGGAAATATTCCAGAGGGATGGAAGCCAAGAAAAGTAACTGTCCCGTTGTAAAACAGAGAAAGTGGTAGGATTATAAGGTTTTGCTTGAGACACTGAAGTAGATAATAGGTTGTTTTATAGGGGAAGAGCATTGGTCTTAAAATATGTGGATCTAGTGCTTATTATCAAACAGTTGGAAGGGCATAAATAGACAATTAAAATTGCTGTCTAAAGGGTTAGCTTTGCATGAAAGTATATGGAATAAAATGAAAGTCCGGTGCAGGAGTCCTTGGAAGAAAGAAATCCTCCGGTCATAAAAAGATTACTGAATCTTATAGCTTTCTGTATCTCAGTTTTCATTCATTTCTGAAATGGATTTATATTGAGAACAATAGAAATCATCAAATATTAAACTCCACTCTTGCTACCCGAAAAGAAATAGCTGTCAAGACTTTTCATTATACAATAATCCAAGGCTTCATTTCTGAGAATGCTTATAGAAAGGATTCTGACCTTTGGATACCAACTCTATCAAACTGTAAGGATTACGAAACTTACCACACACATCTACTCCATTCATGAGTGCCCCAACCACAATGGGTTTGCTGCCTGAAAAATGAGGCGTGATAGTGAATTCCACCTGCCATCCTGGTTCAGCTTCCCACCCTGGAGACTGGAGCTTAAAGTTGTAGTTGTCCACCATCTCTGTGGATCCACTGTCAAACTGAATAAAGAAGAAGAAGAATGAAAAGAAAGTGACTCACGTAGCAATATTACAAAGGATCCTGTTAAGCATAGGGGATGGAATGTTTCTATTTAGGGAAGACAGGGGATAGAAGAAAAAGGAAGTGTTTTATCAGATGTTCAAGGAAAGAAATAGTGGTATCACATATCTCCCAAATTTAAGAGGGCAATCAGGTAAGCATTCTCTGCTGCAAAGACTGGCCCCCAACAATGAAAGCAAATTAAAAATAAAGTGTAAGACAAGCAACTGTTAGCACTTTTCTTCATGTTCTAAATCACACATTAAAACTGTAGTAAGTGCGTCTAGGAACAACCTAAGCGTAAGTCACTCGTGTGAATTTACCTCAAGGGAATTGACTGCATTGTTAAATTTAAGCTCGACAGTAAGTCCGGTGAACGTAGTTGTGGCTGCTGCGGAAAACGTAGCTGTGTAAGTGCCGCTTCCTTCACTCGTTATGCTGATGCAGGTGCATTGCTGGCTCTGAGCCCCTGCAAAAATAAAAGAAATAAAACTTTGCAGACGATTTTGTAAAGGAAGAGAGACCAAGAAAGGAAGAATTAAGTGAAAAGATGCCAAGGAGTACAACATTGGCATTCTAACCTGCTATCAGACCAAGCAGAAGCAAAGCCTGTGATACGAGAAGGACTGTCCTCATGGTTCTACCCAGGCCCTTGCCAGTAGCAGCTCAAGAGTGTGTCTTGGGTTGCATGTCAGTCTCTTTTGTAGGGCATCTCTCGCCCACATCGTGGGAATCTCCATCTGTGTCTCCTGACGTAAGCAGATGATAAGCAATTCAAGAAAATTCACAAGTGTTTCGCTAGAGCATTCATTTTGGGATCGTTATCAGTCAGGAGTGGGTGGGTTGTGTTTTGGTAATTATAACAAGTTTTGTCTGGTTTTAACCTTCATTTTAATTTAAGCTGTGTGCAGCTTTCCTTTATTTCTCTGTTTCAGTCTATAAATTGTTTGTAATTATTTATATATATATATATATATATATATATATATATATATATATATATATATATATATATATATATATATACTGTATATTATATATATATATATATATATATATATATATATATATATATATATATATATATATATATATATATATATATATATATATATATATATATATATATATATATATATATATATATATATATATATATATATATATATATATATATATATATATATATATATATATATATATATATATATATATATATATATATATATTATATATATATATATTATATATATATATATATATATATATATATATATATATATATATATATATATATATATATATATATATATTATATATATATATATATATATTATATATATATATATATATATATATATATATATATATATATATATATATATATATATATATAAAGGATTTGACAAAGGAAAAATCTATTTCTGGCCCGGGCCCGTGTCACCGTATGAAATAATCCATTCAGCACTTGTTTCTAGGTAATTCCGTTGCTAGATACCAGAGAAAAGCTAAATGTAAAGCTGGGGTTACTACCCCAGAGCGAGCTCAAGAAATGGAGTCGTATATATGGTAACAGATTGTATGCCCTATAAAGATTCCCAATGTCAAAAGTCCCAACGAGAGAGGTGCCGATACAAGCCCATGCACTACTCACTGTACACAAGGCAACACTAGTCGCATTCCATGTTAGCACCACCCCACTAGAATGATGTTTACCATGGGAGGAGAGAATGAAAAACAGGGGTGGGTCATACACGAGCCTCTCCCAGAAATAGATTTTCCTTTGTCAAAATCCTTTTTCTGGATCGGGACCCGATAATAACAGAGAAATAAATATCATTCTTATGCTATTAAAGACTTTAAATAGAGACATTGAAAACTAGGGGAGAATTCCACCTGAACATTAGTAAGGTCCTCGAAATTCATGTAATGAAAATAAATGTAAGTACCACCGTGATAAGAGCATGAGCTTTGGAATTGAACCTGAATAGGTTTGTATTAAGAAAACACTTGCTGCCTAATAGCAGACACAATGACAGTATTTATTATGTTTGTATGTATGTATAGTACAGTACTGTATATTTTTTGTATTACAGTATATCCATATGGCTCACGTAACTCATATTTTCTTGTATGCATAATAGGAATAATAATGATAAAAGTAAAGATAAGATAAGAAATCTTAACATTATTTTATAAGTAATTATCATTGCTCAACTTTTGAACTGCAGAATAACTTATACATAACAACTTAACTATAAGAAGGTGTCAGAATTCTAAAATACTTTGTTGTATTTCCAGTAAAATGAGATTTTTGTAATTTTTTTCATGATTTTTTTTTCGTCGTATGCAATCCTATGTACGTCCCTTGCTTGAGAAGATCTTAGAGCCTTTTCGGCAGTCAACTCACTCACCTGTCATTTCTGCATCCTCTGCATTGTGTGGGAGGAAGTTCCCAGGAAGACGACAGATTCATATAATTTTTACATGTATTTGTAATCCAATTTGATAACAATGTTGGAGGTATTCTCTTACCTAACAACCAAAAAAAGCTCTAAATTGCTGAATAAGCACCAGTCTTCTTTTAGAACTCATATTTTTTTTTTGTGTAGTTGTTTATGCACTGACTTTGGACTTTCGTATCCGTAAAAGAATTCTTTCTTTTTTCCTTGTAGATTTTAACTCTGGTCGACAATCCCTTCTTTTCCTGTGTGATATTGCCTTACTTGCACCTGGATATCTAGGTACCATGTGTTTTGGTCACAAGGTCTTATTTGCTACCGGTGCAAACCACTTTGTGAGGGCATTGTTGAATTCTGAATCTTACAAATTTTTCCCGTGCACAAGATGATATAAACACGTCCACCGAGGACATTTCCCACGTTCGTCACGTAAGGCGTCTTGCACTGCAGGTGTTACATAATGTATCATGCACTTAAGTATGAGACATGCATGACACAAGACATTTATCTGGCATATCCGTAGTCACCGTGCGTCCACCTGCCCGACCTTCAACTTAGCACTACTGCAACACAGGCCTCTTGCAATGATATTGATAATAATTACTTCTAAAGAATAAGTTGATCACAAGACCAATAGTTAGGCTTTGCAATCCCACATTGGCTCCACAGAAATCAATGATACTCTTATGAGTACAAGGCCCAGAAACTGTTTCTTCCCTTCTACAGTACATTGAGGTTTTGGCATTCACTTCCCGCCTCTGTTTTTCCTGACTCCCAAAACCTTACTTCCTTTTTAATTTATAGTAATCATCTGTGTAACAGACAACTGAAATTTAAATAACACAGACAAACAACGTATTTTAGAATAGAACTCTTAAGTACTGTATAGATTTATCCAGTTATGGTAAACATGTAAAGTTTTTAAATGCCAATACGATATCAATAAACCAGGAACTTAATGGTGGTATTATATCTCAGTGCACAAATATTTTCATGACCGACGCTTAGAACATCATCATCATTCCTTGTAAAATGAAATTCAATGAAAATGTCAGACTTTTGTATGAAGCATTATAAGTTTTTCTTCATAAGCCTTCCCCCTTGGATTTACCCTCCCATGATTAGGCATTTCAAGGCAGCCTGCTGGTTTTTCCATTCCTCTAATATCTACTGAAATTGCAAACTTACTCCTATGGACGCTTTTAACCTGCACTTGCGTATCAGTGTACGTACCAGGTATTTTTTCTCCGGGTTAGTTTTTGTATAAGTTGTTTGAACATAAGCATGATTTTCTGATCAGGTTTTTCATGTTAGTTTATGAAATGTCTTTTGGTTAACATTTTTGTTCATTTGACTTTTGTTATTTAATAGTGTGTTTTTGAGCTTAATCGTTTTCTATATCTGTGATTTTTATCGTAAATTATCTTTTTTCATCATATTTGTTGGTAAGTACTATCATGGTCTTGCTTTAGTAATCTCCTGTATAATTCTTGCAGTACAGTAATTTGTTCGTGTAGTCTGTAACAACATAAATTTCTTTACTAGAAACACATCACATTCCTTTCTCTCCCTCCAGCACGCAGGACGTTTGCTCAAACATTCCTCCTGTATTCTGTGTTGTTCACTCCATTCAAAAATCTAATTAAGTATTTTAAGTCTTCCTTTATTGTTTTGTCCGCCCATATCTTCTGTTCATACCAAATTTCCAGTAACAAATAATGTGAGTGTGCTGTCACGGAACTCAGTAATTTCGTTTTTCATGTATTCCTCCTCAAAGTAATTCGGTTCTGTAATGTTGTTTAAAGAACCATTTCAAATAACTGCTCAGGGACACACGACATCTTGCTTGTTGCTGTATCTGCTCATTACTTTTTATTTGAGGAAATAATGTAGTACTGTAATGTCATCATAAATATCAGTTATTTAGTTAAATGTTTGTACAGTAATGTGAGTGTAATATTGATTGTGGTAAATTGTAATTCTTGAATTTTTTTCTCGGTGTTTTCTGTAGTTCTGATTCTAAATTTTTCACTGTAGACACTAAGCAAAAGTAACACGGTGCAGTTAGACACTTCCGTTTTAAGCAAAAAATCGTAAACCGAAAAATCGTCAAAAATCATAAGAAAACCATATTTTAATGCTTTGGGTGCTTAAAACGATGTAAACTGCTTTTTTATTGAGTTTTTCATCAAAAAAACTTTCAAATTATGATTATTCTGCCGTTTTGGAGCCATATTTCTTCCGTTGGATCGAGAACCCTGGAACATGCTGGTAATTTCTGATGAATATATTTGCAACGTCTCGAACGTCGTAAGTTAAACCGGGGACTGCCTGTATTCTTCTTAAACAGGTGTACTGCGGACATAGCGGCCTTTTGAACAAGGGAGAGAAACCTGGTGTGTGCTGCAAATCTCAGCTTAACGGTAAGGGTTTTCTCTTACAAGAGAAGTTGTCATTACTGATTGGCCTAGCTGTATTAATGAAATGAGGTTTCTCTTAAGAGTTTCCGCACAATTGTTTTCATGTTTATTTCTTTAAGATCAGGTTAGGCCAAGCCCATTTCCTGGAGGACTTTCTAAGTTTTGAGTACTGTATAGTTATTTCTCTATAGTAACTGACAGTGAAGCCATTTCATATTATTGCACTAGATTATTATACCTTGTGTGTGTTTCAAGTTAGATGTCACCAGGATCAAGTAAAACTGTAACCCAAGAGCCTAGCATGCTAAATAAAGGTTTGACCATTAGGACTAGAATTGCTGTGGAGTTGGGCATTGTGTTAGTTTTGAAGGATATTAAATTTAGGTCTACTGGCAAATTAAAACGGACCAATTCAGCTTAGTTGTCCATATTGTAACCCGTACACTTCATTCTCATGTTTAAAGTTTTTACATCAAGAGTTTGTATGATAGCATTCTGGTCTAGGTCGTCTTCTATGCCCTTTTGTCCTTTGTATCCTCGACCTTCCTATAGGGCTTCATCCAGATACTTTTGTAATTCCTTCTCACCCCTTATCACTTTTCCAAACCATCTCAAGTCTTTGAGGTTTGTCTATTTTCTGGGCTCTAAACACCTGTGAGAACTTCTCCATATATAAGATGGCCTCAGTGTGGAACAGACTGCCATATAAGATAGCTTCAGTGTGGAACAGACTGCCAGCATAGGTTGTGAATAGCACTAACACCAGTCAGTTCAAGAATAGGTTAGACAGTGTTCAGCACTTTGACACACTGTTCTTGTAACCACATACTGTAACAGCCAATTCCAGCGATTTCACATGTACAGTACTATGACCATCATAATACACTCAAGCAATAATTCATAGATTTTGGTCACATCTAAAAATTTCTTTTTTACTTGAAAGTGACCATGTCTGCTACACAGGTTAGTACAAGCCTCATGCACACACAAAATTTCAGTCTGTTTACTGATGGGATGCTTATTTAACAGGAGTCTTGAACTACTTTTTCATTGCATCCATACTTTTATTACTCTTCACAATCAGCATGTTGCCTACATAAAAGAAACATTCTACTTCTGCTATGGCCTCTCTGTCTACAACAGCATGGTGCTCCTTCAGCTTCTCATCTCTCATATTTTGGTTACTGAAAAACCCTTGATCCATCTGCATTTTACAGTCCTCTTAGTCTGTTAGGAAACCATGTTACAAACAGTACAAATTATTTTCCAGGTCATGTCCATGCCTCTTTTGCAGCATCAATACACACACTCCTTTATGTACCTTTTCATTTCTTTCCTTACAGTCACAATTAACTTTGCTCAGTTTGATTTCCACAGTTTGATTTCCAGTCCTCTCTTATTAATTTAAATCTTGTATCATATAAATATATCTGCAGCCTCTTCCTCTGATTCTGTTATTGACACTAGGTCGTCTGCATACTGCAGCTCCAAGGGGCCGCCACTTTCTATATGTCTTAATAGCATACTCCATTTATATATTATTAAAAGCAAAGGATCAGTAATGATCCTAGAAACATTAGTACCTAGTTCATTCTTTCTGGCACTTATGCCGAAACATTCTCACAAGCCACAAACATATTGCATACTCTCTTCCTTTTGCATGGTATTTCTCGTCTTGTCTCGTTACAGTGTGCCTCTGCTGTTGATTTCTTTGTGTCAAGACAAACTGACAACTGTCACCTTGCAGAGCTTTTCTCAACCTTTCTCCCAGCACCTTCAATAAAGCATGCTCAAGCAGTCTTATTCCTTGCTTTTCACTTAGGTAATTTAGTTTCTCAGACATTCTTTGTTAGTTGCTTAACTATCTAAGAGAGTACATAATGAAAGCACAGTAGTAATGTGAGTAAATAGTCTATTAACCATTACATTTTTCATATAAAAAGATCTACAACAAACATTTGTCAATGAAAATTAAAGTAGATTGTGCAGTTTTACATCTTATGCTCTCTACCTCAATCAAAAACCTGCAGTGTGTCACCAACTTACGGCAGATTTGATCTAATGGTGCTTTTTCAGTGTCGTTAATGGCATTTTACAGCTCCATAACTTGATGTTGCATCAAGTTCTAGTGCCATTGACGGCACAAACGGCAAGAATAGGCATCATGTTAATATGGCTTACGGCGCTGTAACTTTATACAACATTAAGTTACAGTGCCAAACATCAAGTTATGGCGCAGTGCTGGAATGGATCACCCGCCGTAAGTTGAGGACCTACTGAATACTGATAGCAAGACTGATTGGTAGTTGTTGAAATATATTTAGCATTTATTTATTCACAGTAGCATAAAAATCTTGGTTATTACTGCACAGTAAGTGATTAACTTCAATGCAAAATTTACATGTTATGTAAAGATGCTAAATATTCAGACAAAAGTAAACATTCTTCAACATTTTAAAAATACAGTACCGGTTTATAAAGTGAAATGCATGTATATAAAAAACTCCCATGAAAACCTCCATTTCATATTAAAATGAACTTATGTACTAGTTTTCACACGTGCCAAGTACCAAAATATCCACCCATTTATTAGTTTATAAAAATAGTGTACAAAAATGTAGAAAATGTTAAGTACAGATGTATAAAATGCACAATGGAAGTATTTAATTAGAACTGGATCTTTTAACCCATGGGGTTGCAAGCTCAGGCTGCCTGACATTTTATACCATCATCTACTGTAAACAGTTTTTTTTTTTATCAGCCTGGAATATAATTCACACATTAGCTCTCAGTTTTGTATGAAAGAAAATTTACTTCATGAAAAACCAGTTGTAATGAATAACTAAAATTTTTTAAGGACAATGGTATAAGAAAAAGTACCTGGAACTACTTTTTTTTTTTTCGACTGACTGTATTTACCTAAAATAACCTCAGTGTAATTTTTGAACTATTCTTTGTAGCTTTCAGACATACCAGTGCAACTTACAAATGACTGTGGTATAGTGTTCTACATCTAGAATATTATTTTACTTAACCTGATACTGCCAAGGAAAATTGTAATGGCTTGTCAAAATCTTTCTTGCAGTGTTAGACACACAACAGTCATAAGGAATTCCTGAGCACTGCTGCGTCAAACACTTCATCCAACTGTTGCTGCTATACTAAGCTCCTCAAGTTTACTGTTCAGCTGAGAATTGGTATCTTGGATGAGGTCGATCTTTTCTTTCAGCAATTTAATTTCTTGATTCTGATCTTGGCTTCTTCTCTGACTCTCTCTAACCCTGAAAAATTGGTTTGAGGATTATCTTTCGATGTAATCAAGTGAATGGACTACAAATGAATACAAAGCTCACAAGGTCTACAACTTACCATGAATATATGGCCAATCCACGTCCTGCTACAAGTAAGTTATCGGGATAAAACTTGCCAAAGTTTGTCCACAAGGCCATGTAGCAATTCAAAATACTGTTCCCTACCAAGATAAAAATGTCTGTTGTTTTGCAGTTGTCGGCTAACACCCACAGCCATCTTCAATTTAGCTAATTGTGATTGGTGGAAGCTAAGCTGATCACTGCCCACTAGATGTTATAGTCCAAATATAACTACTTATCAGGATAAAAGGAAAAGATAAGCATCAATGATATCAGCTGTGGATATTCATCATCTGCTCATTGAAAGTTGCTAATTCACCATCTGCTCATGAAAAGTTGCTAATCTTTAATTTTTATCATTAAAATTAAGAAAGCAACTTTAACTCCACAATGGCAGCAATGATGCAAGAGTAATGTTAACCTTTCATTATGAAAGAAATGCATATGTACTGTATACACCGATTCACCTGTTACATTGGTAAATAAACTCTGTAGGAAAAATCTGGCTCTAAAACCACATCAGTAAAGTTCATGTAAAAATGAAGTAGATTAAGGTTATATGTACATGCCGTGTTACATCTGATAATAACCAGAGAATTGTGGTCCCAAGTATCACATGTATTCCACATTAAAACTTTCTTTCTTTGTCTCGAATTAGGATAAGCCAGGTGTTTCTCATGCTTTTTAAAAACGTGAAAAAGAATTTGACCTGGATAGAACTGCTTCGTCACCTCCTGCTAGATAAACCTCTGGTACCTCATGAAAGACTAATAGTTTAGTACGTGGAACTTTGCATCTCTGTCATTACATCCTTAAGTAATATTTTCATGATGAACTGCAGGAATAAAGCTATAATTCTCACTCTCCAATTCCTGCAGCTATAATTCTCACTATTCATTTTGTCCCCAAAAAGGGTTTAATAGGCTTCAAATCAATGCAGCCTTGGATTTCAGATGACGAGAAGAAAGAAACCTATCAAAGAAGCCCCTTTTCAAATTATGAGAGTTCAGACCTCCAAGAGCAAGGTGCCAGATAGAACAGGCAGATCAAAGGCAATGATGGAAATGGCAAGAAGAGCTGTAGAGGAAGTCTCCAGAATATTGAAGCAGGAGCTCATGACGATAAAGAGGGATGGCAGGAATGTGGCGTTCAAACACTACTGAGGCCCATTTTACGCCAATAGAATCTTTGAGAGTCAACTCTGAATTGTACACAATAGACCTTTGAAAAATAGTGAATATGACCAGAGGACGACACAGAAGAAAACAATTTTGTCTACAATGAATCTACAAAAAGGACAATGGTAATGATTAGGGTACAAAAGCGCAGTCTCATTGAGGTTGATGGAATCTTCCACTCCCTGAATGTACAATCCTACTCCCTACCAGATATAAGAGCATGAGTTTCCTTGTATTTTATCCAACTTAACAGACTTTAGGTACTAGAAAACTTTATGGCTTTGAAAAAAAATGAGACATATTTCATCCTCACAATCTGGGTATGTCTTTAAGCGTGTCCAGACATTGATTATGTGGATAAAATTGCCCTCAAGGAGTTTTTATTATTCAATCCTCCTACGATGGAAACTTCAAGTTTATTTTGCAGCTTCACGATGAGTCAGCTACAAAACCTAATTTTTAAAAATGCAAATTTATAGTAATTTATACATTTATTTGTATCAAGTTACATTTTCCAACATAAAAGTTTCCAAGAAAATACTTTTAATATACAATACCTCACAGCCATTTCCTGTCTTTCCTTTCTGATGGAAGATAAGTCTTGTTCTAGCTGTTTCCGCAAGGCCTCCTCAGCTCGTAATTTGTCCCGCAAGAGAGTCACTTGTCCTTCTAGATGACTGATTCTTCTTTTGTAGTCTTCAATTTCCGACAAATATTTTGATCTGCAATAAAAAAAAATGGTTTAAATTGCTATTCATTCACTGCAGCAGAATTATGTTACAAGCAATTTTGTATTATGGTACAGAATAGAATACTGTATAAAATGTACAGTACCTCTGTCTGTACAAACAGTACACATACTATTAAAAGTGGATAAAATCAAATGATACAATGATTAGATGCTTCATAATTACCTCAAGGAAGCTACCCTGTTTTTGCTTTTTATTTTGTACAACTCGTATTTCCTCACAATGAACTCGTACTTGTCTCCTGATTCAACCAAGTGTTTCTTTGTTTTTTCCATTTCACCCTGAAACAAAAAGTAGTAGTTCGACTGATTTTGGAATGGGTAACAAATATTACAAAATATTGCAACATACTGTATTTCAACACTTTAGTATAGTAAATTTACTCTGCATTACAGTAATTCCTCTTCAGTAAAAAGTCTTAGGTGCTGGTGTTTTATGCAAATTTTCTTATAAATGTTCAAAATCAATCATTTTTAATTTGGGAAGATTTAATATGCTTCTAAGGAATGTTACAATGCTTACAAAGGCAGAGGAGACTTGAAAACATCACTGATACCTGATCAATTCACACTTAAGAACATGTAAGGGGAACATTATCTCAACTAACTCAACATAAGCTTTCCCTACTAAAAGACTATTAGAAACACCTGAGAGAGTATGACCATAAATGGTCAAAGCTGGCCATTTCCATAAGCCTAAGGGGAAGGAGGAGTTTCCCACTTACAATATGCATTGTGTGATAAACTAGATGGTACTGAAAGCTCTCAGACTTGTCCTTTTGACTCAACTACATTTTCTTCTTCCCTTTTCATCCATTCCCTTTAGTCTCTTTTTGCCTAGTTCTTAAAAGTAAATTTATAACTTTATCTTTGTTGAACTTTCATCCCTAAATCAAGAGGGACAATAATCCTGCCCTCTGAGTCTAGAAATTACTAGATGATCCCTGGTTATAAGACTTTCAAATAACACAAGTTTGCATGTCAGTGACCACTGCCACCAGTGGATGCAAAATAATAATAATAATAATAAAAATAATAATAATAATAATAATATAAAACTAAAATACCCCAGGCTAAATGCCATCACTCAACTCGACACTTGAATGAGAATCTCATTCTTCATGCACAAGAGGTGGTCCTCAACCAGATGCCAAGGTTATGAAGTCCCAAGGGAAGGATATGAAACAGGCCAACTTCACAAACATTCACTCATCTGCCTGTAAGCCTAATGAAAGTGAGGTTTTGTCAAAACATATGGCAAAAGATCTCGGCGATACAGTCGAATCTTCAGCAATGTCACGTCCTTGCAAAAGGTGGGAGTGCAATTACTTTAAGCGCACACATTCATGTGGAAAACTTCTGAAAGGACATTACCTTGTTAATTAATCTTCCAAAGAATGGAATGCCACATGTGAATGGAAAACAAAACACAGACAAAAAGTGTACTTGAATAATGAGAAAATAACAGAATCAAAATCAGCAGCTGAGAATTGAACATCACACATAGGCAAAGGATTATAGCCTGAATCAAACTTGGGAGCTTGGATGTATATAACAATGCTGGGATGATTAGGTCAAAGCTTTACAGTAGAGAAAATAAAATACCCCTAGTACAGAGTAATGTGACATTACTGGCACTTCGGCAGAACAGTGGTGCTAACCTGGGGAAAAAGTGGTATACACTAAAGCGCCATATATACTAGACAAAATGTTTCTTACTGAAATAAACTCAATCTATTATTCTGTTACTCTTCAGCCACTGGTTTAAATAATAAATGCCACTATTGAGAATAAAGATCACAACTTTATGCAGTTTTGTTTAAGAGAACAACATTCCAACAATTGTAGAACAAAAGGCCTGATTGAATGGCATTTGGCATTACCATCAATACTGGAAGTCTCACAAATAACCTTTAATGTTCTGGTTTCATTAGAATGGGACATGTTTTGAACCAGGAAGAGTTTATTTTTTTCCTATGTTTCCTCTCAAGGTCTGTTTTACATCATAGAATTTTTCTGTAATGGAACAATTATGGAGTTGTTGAAAAGTCCCACTTGATACTGACTGGGTGATTACCTATGTTCTACTTGAATAAACAACCTTTTTATGTAGTGTTTTGTATATTCATGACATTACCTATGTTCTGCTTTAATAAACAACCTTTTTATGTAGTGTTTTGTATATTCATGACATTACCTATGATCTGCTTTAATAAACAACCTTTTTATGTAGTGTTTTGTATATCCATGAGGACATTCTGTGCAAAATTTTGATTATTGACATTTACTTCTAATAACATTATATCATGATGAAAGCTAAGAAGACAGTATGACAACTTTTTCCAAAGACAAGCAAATTAATCTTTTGCATAAGCGAATAACAAACCTGTAGCTGCTTAATTTCCTCTAACATTGAAATCTGATGTTTAGAGTTCTGAATTTGACCATCCAGTAATGAATGGAGTTTCTGAGGGGAAGATGATCCACAGCTCCTCACGCTGCTTCGCTGTGTGTCACATCTAGAAAGTATAAATTTTAAAGACTCAAAAATGCCATAATTCTAATGTTGGAATACTATAGGGTTTACGTGATATGAAGAAGATATTTACAAGAACATGAAAACAGATCTTGAAAGATCTACTGTACTGGGAAAAGGGATATTCCTTTCCTTTAACTAGTCTGTTCACTGGAAAAGGGACATTCCTTTCCTTTAACCAATCTGTTCACTAGTATTAGTAAACTGTCTACTGTTAACATGAACACTGTTCTGTTATACATTTCATCTTACCAACTACCAACACAAAATCATGGCTGAAAATCCAGTATTCAAATATGCATCTTACACTTCAAGGCTTTTTGTGCCTGCTGGTCCTGTAGTACCTCCTAAGTCAAGAGATGGTAGTGCGTCTTTGCCTTCAACCCCATCTCCGCCAATACTGCTAGACCTGCTTCCATACCTCTGCTTTCGGCCACTGTTCCGAGGAGATTTTCCTCTTTCTGCCTTCAAAGGCTCTCTGCAAAGTAATATTCAACCTTATGAAATTCATTAGTTATAATCCATGCACATTTCAAACATAAATACTTGTGTAAATAATCAATCATATTACACTTAAATAGATTTTGCTACAAAAAAATCCTTATTAAATAAAACCTACGACTTCTTGTGTCGTCCGCTACTTCTCAGGGATTCTCTTCTGCGTAAGCTCCTCCGATGTGAATCCCCTCTTGTTAATGAGGATTCAGTAAGTGGTAGACTTCTCAAGCTTGGAGGACCATATTCATCGTGAATGCGCTGACTGATTGACTCACGTCTGAGATTACTGTCTGAAAAATTGAATATTTTTCATAATGTTAATTTGCTAAACTATTTCCTTAATACATTCACTTCCTGATAATTACAGTAGGAGATAATTAAAATTGTGCAGAAACTTTTAATCAGTGCTGTATAAGCATTAATTCAACTCTTGGATAAACATAGTACTTGAACTTTTACTCCTGAGTTTAGGTTATAAAAATGTGACAATCTAACCATGGCCTTCATCTGAACAAATACAGCTACTGATTATTATTAGGCAAGCTTCACATATTAAACCAAACTGTAAACAACTTTGAGTTTATTTCACAAACTGAAAGCTATATGTTTACACTTTCCATGTGGCATTCTGTCAAAAGATTGTAAGGAACAAAAGAATTATTCAATGTTGTTTTAGTAGCAACAAATAAACTGAATATCCACCATTTTCATTAGCATAAACTCAAAACATATTATTTCTCAGGACACAAACCTAAAATGCACAAATGAAAACATTACACTGACAGCTTTGTTCTCTTCTCAATAGCCCTGGGTACCATAAATGGCTGGTTTATTAAGCAATTTAACTGCAAATGAGTCAAACTTAAGTTATTAAAGCAAAGAAATCTGCCATAAGAATAAATAAGTGTAAATAAACTTTAAACCCTATAAAATTTATTTAAATCCTATAAAATAAGACATTTTACACAAAAATCAATACTTGTTGGTTGGAAAAAGTACAGTGATAAATACTTAAGTAGAAAGTAAACTTATCAATAGTGACCTTGATAAAAGCACCCAAAAAGAAAACAAATGGTCTTTGACATGCACAATTCTTTCTTCTTCCCATGCAAACACAGTGGTGAAAGAACCCCAAATCACAAGGGCTAGGGAGCAGATGCTCCTCCAATATCAACAGCATAATACTCAAACAAGTAAAATTCTGTTGTGAATTGACAAAAAAATTACTTTCATGCATTGCTCACAATTTTCATTGAATACAACTAAAGCACAAAAACATGCCACAAAAGAAGATAAAATGTGCTAAAAAAGGTCAAAATAAAACAATTATGCATAAAAAAATCAATAATTATGAGTGAGTCATAAAGAAACCAAAATATATGTACTGTAATACATTTCAAAATTAACTCACTCCTTATATACTGTCGCAGTTGTCCTTCATTATCTTCAATTTCGGCTAGAGCCTCAGAAAGCTAAAAATGCAAGGTTGGTAAGAGTTATAAGTACTAAAAGGCTGTCTGCACACACTTCTAACCAGACTGGAATATCACAACATGCCATACAAGATACACAAAAAAAAGATAAAAAGTCTGCATAAATCACAAAACAATTATGTTTTGAATAAAAAAATAGGAATTACAGTGTATCTTTTGTCACACCCATGACATGTCAGCGAGTCTCAACTTTCCAGTCAAGCAACTAAGCCATGCACAATTACCAACAAGTTAACTGATATTTGTATCTAAAGGGAAAGTACACTGCAGATTTCTGAATTATCACTGATTAATGAAGCAAAATCATATGACAAAAATATTACTTTGGAAAACACTCGGTCGTAATTAAATTGGAACCAACTACTGTACTTACTAGCATGATCTAATTAAATGGAAATCTAAACAAAATTTTAATTGCACAAGCCTACAGAGATATTAGGCCTTCTAAATGGAGGGATACTTATCACTGAAAGACACATCTTGAACATAGGATATATGATACTTTTATTCACCAGCAACCAAAGCTATTTATTACAAGCCTTGAAATTCATTACAAAATTATCTAAGGAAGAACTTATTATTCTCAATTTCTGTCTTTTTATTTGCAAAACCTTTGTAATGATATTGCATACAACTTCACACATACCTTGTAAGCTAAAGTTTCATTATCCATCTCTAACTGACGAGAAGCTTTCTCCAGGAGCGAAACGCGATCCTTCATCTCATTTAACTGGTCTTCAGATTCTTGGTGTGTTCTCTTCAGCAACTCAAAGTCTGTGCTCACCTATTAAAGGTTTAAGAATTAGGGAAAAAATTATAAACTGTAACAAACCTTGTACTATATACATATTTCTAAGTAGCAGGCTTAGCGAAGAAGAGCACATGAGAATTCAGTCAAGATTTTAATTTTCATGAAGCATTCAAAAATATTTTTAATATCAAAGTTTAATTCGCTCAAGCATATTGCATTTTGATGTCTTATTGGCCCGTTGGAAGTAGTGAACATTTAAAACTTTCTATTGAACACCAGCTAAGTAACTTGACTATCAGATGACACCGAATCAATAAAGGGCCTTACTCTTCAGGGGTTAAGTCACCTTGTCTACAGAAACAGCAACAGGGATAGTGACTTCATTATTCTCACAAGAACCTATCTAAAGGGTCCTACCAGAGACCAGAAACAAGTGTCAGTAACTTCAGCCAATAGATCATGAAGCTCACTCACCCTGCCAGTTGAGCCTAACTTTTAATAGAAAAAGCTTTGGCCGATTCTCCTCAGGATTCCACTCCAGAAAGATCTTTTGGCAAAATTCAGCACTGGAGAGGTCCCCATTAAGAAGTCTGACTGTATCTAAGTTCTAAATTTCTACAACATATATTCAACAACTCTGCAAAGGGGGAGGTCCTCCTTATACCATGGCCATTTATTCTCTGACTTACACTGCTGTTTGTTTAATTACTTATTACTGTAGTTATGTTACCTTAATTTCTTCACTATCTCTTGTTTTCTCTTTTCATATAGGAGAATCTATTCTGTGGACACCTCCTTTGACAGCTGATGCCTTTTAAGCTTCTTCCAAATGGACGATTGCTCATTTTTTAAAGAATAACCTTAGTTCTTACCGCACCGACTGACTGATTTAGGGTTCGCTGGCATCGTGGCATCCAAAGTCATCTTATAAGGATGCAGAGCGACTATTTCTTCCAACATGAACATAAAGGTTCCCAAAATTCAGTACCTTAATGAGCTGTCCTGTCAGTTCCTTCTCACGATCAGATGCAGGTGTAGTCCTGGCTGCAGATAGTTCCTCCGTGAGTTTGGACCGTTCAACAAGGAGATATGCTATCTGGAAGAACACTTTTGAGATGAAACTCCTAAACTCAGGGACTTGATGTTTATCATCCAGGGACTTGATGTTTATCATCCAAACTCTTGAAAATTTTGCTTTACAGAACCATAATGACTCACAAATTACTATTTTTGCTTTGACTGATAAGAAATATCTCGTAAATTTGGTCAAGATTCGATATTTATGATCTTAACTGATACCTTGATGTTTAATCTTTAAGTTGCCATCAAAACATTAACCCAGTCTACGATTCCACAAATCAAAGATTTGCTTTTAAGATATACTATACAGTAATAGGCTATAGACTACCAAACAATAAAAAATTTTAAAAAAAGAGACAAATAATGATGACCTATAACTGCTTGAAATTTATACACAATTCAACTTATCAACTCTTTGTATACAAAACTGAATTTTTCTATAGTTCCAGTACCTGTTCTCCCAATGAGCCTTGAGCAACATCCTCTAGTCCCTCTTTAAGTAGCATGGCTGTTACAGCTTGGGTGCCTGCAAGCAATGCTTCAAGATCCTCCTTCAAGGTCCTTACTTCGTTATCCAACTCCTTTACTCTTTCCTCGCACTTCAAACGAAGATGTTCTGTGTATTCTCCTAGTTCCTGCAGCAAATATAAATAAATTTGAATGTTGACATACTCCTTCAGAAACTGTAAACAGCAATTGCTTACTTAAAATATTGAAAGTAAAAAAAATCTGATCTTCTCGCATACAAATGTGAAAACCAATTTCCTTTACAGAAAATAGGCCAACAACTACACTAAATATTTCCAAAAGAGATATTCAAGCACCAGTGATGGAAAGATACAAGGTATTATTAGCCATACATTACTACAGGTATATTAAAACTTTCAAACTATGTGATGAGAAACAGTATGGTATCCTGGGTGCTTCCAGAGAATGTAACTTTAAATAACTCCTCGGTGCATAACCCCTAATGTAAATATGCATAAACAGCCAAATGATAGGTTTGGGAAAGTCTATGAGCATGAAATAGTGCATGAGGTATTTCATAAGTGGGAAAGCATAATCGCTGTAATGTGTATTTACATGAGGCATTCACTACTGCTTTCTGAATCTCTTCTAATTACTTTCCAATTTTCATCTAGCCTAATTACTTTCTAACTTTAATTTTCATTTTAACTTTAATTTTCATCTACTTTCTAACTTTAATTTTCATCTACTTTCTAACTTTAATTTTCATCTACTTTCTAACTTTAATTTTCATCTACTTTCTAACTTTAATTTTCATCTACTTTCTAACTTTAATTTTCATCTACTTTCTAACTTTAATTTTCATCTATTTCCTTTGATCTTTTCCCACCTAGCTGTCTAATTCCTACAACTCTGACTTGCTTCAAGATCCCACTCATTTCAGGGCATTTGCTTGGGGCACCTATATTAACCTAGAAATAATTCAGTGGTCTAATTCAACCACTATGAAATCAAAAATAGCAGTATTGCAGCATGCAATGTCAACTAAAGGGATTGGACAGAATGCAGTTCTGTAAAACACTGGTAAACAATGTGTAAACAGTGCTAGCATTGTTGTAGCACATTTAGATATGCATTCATGCACATTCAGAATGTAGCCTGACGTACACCGACTGTCCTTAGATATAAAACAGAGGCGATGTATCTGCTCAAGTTAATTCATTCTGCTGTACATTGTCACTGAACTTGGGAGTGAAAGAGTGAAGAGGCATTAGATTTTTACTAAATGAGTATGAAAAGGTCTGCATCTGCACTGGAATCTGCCCCATCACGCTCCTGTCCCTCATGGTAATCCCTTAAGCAATCCTTCATCAACTGAATCCTATGCCTTTGGACAAATGAATACTCTGCTGTTTAGCATCATGCCTACTGCTAGCTGTGCATTATATCTCAGTGTCACCTTGGTGCCAACTGTTCAGTCATCCACGGCTTGATTTCTAATACATCATTCAAACATGATGGCCATGAGCTGTTGCTGTGCAGCACTCGTGAACTTGCTGAAAGTGGTAAAACCCTACTAGAACAACATTAATGGGTACTCAGATGTGCAACAAGAAATGATAAAAAGATTAGAAGAAAAAGCAACTCTATGAAGATTACAGGATCCTTTTGGAATCTGGATATCTCGGTCACAATAAATTTCTTCATTATCCACCATCTACTTGAGCATACTCTGGGACATGTAATCACCATGTTGGTGCCCTAACAGAAGTAAATATTCGTATGACAATGTAGTTATCTACTGAACATAAACAAGGAATCTAAGACTGCAAATTCTCTCCCTGCATGTTGAACACACATGGTCCTCAAAATCCAGCTACAAAAAGAAAATGAAGTTTTTTAAAATCAAAATTTAATTTTCTATACACCACCTTGACTGCACAGAGACTCAACCAGTTGAAGAACTAAAAGATTATGTAAAAGTAATGGGTTTGTTTCAAAACACCTTAGTTTTACCCTTATTTTCTTGACAGTATACATTCAAGAACACTAATATTATTGTAGCATCACACCACTTTATATGCATCAATCAATTAAAATTACTCCAACTCTAAAGACAGTCCACGAACAGTGCAGAAGAACAATCTCAGGGATAATGGACAGCCAAGACGGAAGAGAACAACAGTGGAGAATGAAAAGTTAAAAACAGAAGCCTCAGAGCTGGTAGCAAAGGGACATTATCAAGACTTTAGGCACCACCTACAGTGGCTTGTGTGGTGTGCCAACAGCACACCACACAAGCCTCTGTAGACATTCCTGTTCTAAAATTCTTCATATTTCAAGAGTTCGAAGGGCTTACATGCTGCTGGTATGTGAATTTTCTTGATTGAAATCCATCCAAGTAGTACAGCTTAACCACACTGATCAAATGACCAGCAGTATAGCCCAAATGTCTTACATATGCATATCATCCTTTACATGCAATACTTCATTAAAATTTCATAGTATTGGAATAATAATAACTACCACTTTCTCTTCATCAAACTGTCTTCTGAGTTTGTCGTTCATATGCCTAGCTGCCTTAAGATTGGCTTCAGCATCCACTAGAAGGCGCCATAACTGCAGGGTTCTTGAGTGAGGATCTTGCGTTTCCCAGTCCAAGCCTTCTTGCGAGAATCTTCGCTTGACACTGGTCCATTCATCCTCGCTCTGTCAAAAAGTGAAGTTATTTTTAGTAAAATGTGTGAATGTATTTTCTAAATTCTGTGCTGCAATTGTATAACTAAAACCTGTAAGAGCAGAATTTCACAGGTGCCAAGCCAGATGAAATGTATCCTCATACAAATACCAGTAGGTATACAACCATGGAAAGCTGTGGTTCAATTTAATGATCTTGAAAATTTTACAACGATACTCCCTCAGATCTTAATCTGCACGATACTCCACTGTGTTCATCAGTTACAGCCAGATTGTAAATGAGTTGATATCATCCTAGAGCATGAGCCACCATTTCTTTACAGTGGATCAAAATCTTTACTCCTTTTGCTTTTGGGAACTTGGCAAAGTAATCAAATAAGAAAAAGACTACCTTCCAACTTACTGAGCTGGAAAAAACTCAGTTGTTGACATTATCAAACAGTGCATGCGATAAATTCACTTTCTAATACAGTACAGTATCCCAGATATGACAAATCTAAGAATGCCTTTATTATTATTTAAAAGTTTGTAACAAAAGAGCACAATATTTATGAAACTTGGAGACAATTTGTCCCAGATAAAAAAGCTATGATTACAATTATGAAATTAAAACTTACTGCACTGTCATCTGCGTCCATGATTTCAACAGGAGTCTCTGATGTGATTCATGCTATAAAATGCCTGAAAATAAGATATGCAGTATTATGGTTTTTGTTATAGAGTAGAATCAGCATTTACAATAAAAATATATGCATAACAAATGAGGGTTATCTTTCATTCAGCTTTCAACCAAGAATGATGCTAAAAAGTCATAAAAAATAAACTTTCCAGTAAAAATGAATTCAGTACTTTCTTCTGTAATTATCTTGTGCATAAACACCCTGTGGCAGGTGAGCCTAATAGGCCTAGGAGTCTGTTGCAAAATAAACGTACATGTAACAAGAACTGATGATAATAAATTTCAGTTGCCTGCCTGTTTGGTAAAATTTACTTTAGCTGTGCGGCCAGATTCCCACAGGTCGTCAACTGGGACAGGTTCCTCATACATAAATAGACATAACTTTTCCTATAATGCCAGGTCCTGGCCTAACCAGATCTTACCTACTTAACCTAACTTAGGGCAGCCCCCCAAAAAGGCAGTAACCTGTCCCAGTTGGCGACTGGCGGGAATCAGGATGCGCAACTAAAGTAAAGCTTTACCAACTGTTTTATGAATGCCAAATCAGGCATACACTAACGAATAAAAGATATTCCAGCACTGCCAAATTCTCATTATAGTAACAAATAGGTAGACTGTAAAGCAACGGACTATATTTTACCCATCAGATCATGGCAGGAATACTGAATTACAATGGACCCCTGCCTATTCGTGGTTCCAGATTCACGGCTTCACCTATTTGCAGTATTTTTCATTGAAAAATATTCACAGATTACTGTGTTTTCATATCATTTTCATGACTAAATAAACTTTTTGTGATAAAACTATTAAAGTATTCAGGTATAAGCATTTTGAAAGGGGTTTTTTGGTAACTATTAAAATAGGCGGTTATGAGCATTTTTAGAGGGGGTGTCAAGTATTCGCGGATTTGAGCTATTCACGGGGGGTAGGGGTACGCATCCCCTGTGAATACCAGGGGTCGAATGTACTCAGAAATTAATTATATACAACCTCTGGGTAGACTGCAGAGTGAGGGGTCATGACTTACTCTGGTCGATAGGGGGGGGGGGGGAAGCCATCACATCCAGTTTAGGGCAATAAAAGTGAAAATTACTACCGTGCCCCTCTAGGGGGCACTGTGTTTAGTACCAGCTTCTTGGGGACGAACATAAAAACACAAAAAAAAAAAAGATGGTAAATACCATAATAAACATAAATAAAAGACATAAACATCATCAAAAGCATAAATAAAAGAAGGTAAACATAAATGTAACTAAAAGACAAACATAATAAAAAACACGAACAAAAGACGGTAAATACCGTAAACATAAATAAAAGGCGTAAACAATCAAAAGCGTAAATAAAAGTCGGTTTAGTCTTGCAAGTTCGGGCAAGGCGTCCGAGGTGAGGTCAGGTGAGGTCAGGTTAGGTCACGTCCCCTCTGGAAGGCCCACAGTAGCCCCTACGGAGTTACCTACGTCATAATTCACGCTTAGCTTTTTAGGCACAGGCTGATAGGGAGGCCTCATAGAAATGTGCCCGTTTAACGACCTAGAGGTCAGAGGTCATACGTAAGTTGACCTAAACTCTTTCCTCGTAATATGGGTAAGCTAAACTAAATACTATTCCATAACGTTGCTTAGTCCTCCAGATTTAAACAGTAAACAGATCCTTAAATCTTTCTACCGTAATTGACAGAAAAGGTCACCGTCTCACCAAAAATAAGGGACTCCCGTCGATCTTCTCAAGTTGAAAGTTTTAAGTAAGGCGGTGTTTGTCCTCCATGACAATAACAATAAGCTGTCAAAGTGTCATTGCTTAGGAACGCACGCCGCTTGGAGTTACCGACTCCTCATATTTCATTGTTATTTGTGGTGACTTGACAGTCTTAAAATATATTTTGATGTATTCTGAGTTTTATTAATAAATTATAGTACTCAAAAATATATGAAAAAGTTGTGTAATCGTGGCAAATTTGTGTAAATTGGTATTTAAAGATAAACTACTGTAGATTTCAGGCATCGACCAGAAAGCGTTTCAGTTGCAGACCGAATTGTTATCTTTGCAACAGCACATCACAATTTCCTCTGTGTTCTTTTCTAAATCTTTATTTTCTTGTACCAATGCTATATCGTAGGCATGTTTTCTCTTCATAAGGGCTTTTCACTATATATAGATATCTCCAGATTAATAATTTTTTTGTCCTCACGTGGTAAGTTGATAACTAATCCATACATCGACTACTATGCCTATTTGCTCACGAGTTCCTCATACTAGCAATATCTTCCTTCTGCCTGTTTATGGCTATCTCATTATCCTTTCTCTTTATTTCTTCCTTCCTTATTCCATAAAAATTTCTGTAATCTAGTCTCGTCTCCTTTAAATAATTCCTGGTTACCTGTCCCGTTACATTTTCCCTTTATTCGGCGGGTTTTCACCCCTATTCTATGATTTTTAGGAACTCCACACAATTATTTTCCTTTCGGAATCTTCATTTTAGGATTGTTCTCGCTGGATGATGCTTAAGCAGTCAAGTAGGTCTCATTAGATCAGAAACGAATATTTTTGGCTGAGAATTTCGCTAATTGCTTGAAACTATTTCTACGAAATAATAAAATGTAAAATTTATTCAGGGCTTAGCTAAGGTCATACTGTCACTAGAGACATTTTCGTCGCTAGAGAATTAGTTTTCCATCATGTTTAAGTAAGTAATTTTCCCCTGAATTAACTGCAGTTTCCAATACGGGCACAGTTTTGCTTAAAAATTATCCCTGACCAAAGTTCCAACACTGTTTTTGAAGCAGTGACTAAACCTTCAGCGTCAATGACACAGAACTGCTGTACCTTAAAAGCCATGACATTGCCTCGTGTACCGAAAGGACGTGGTTCAGTAACCAAGTTTTTCTTAAGACGTTCAAGGTGCTTCAAGTCTTTTATAGATTTCCATTAGTTTGATAAGTTGCACGTGCCATCTAAGATCTTCTTAAACTTCTTTCACTGAAGACTCGACACTCCGGTGAAGTGGTCAACGCGAGAGGCCTGTCATTTGCGGAGCGTACGGGATTACAGGACCTTTGAACCACACAAGGACACCGCACAAAAGCACCTTAGAGTCATTCGACAGAGATTTATATGTAAATATATTAGACTAATGTTTCATAATCAAGGAGTTACTCTCTCTAATCTTGATCTAAAGACGAGGGCGGGAAAAATTATGCAATGTAAACACAACGATACAAATTTTCCCAACCTGCAGATTGCTCAAGATATTGATTTTTATCAATTATATCACCAGAAACCACAGAAAAGTATTTTGGATTTATAGATTAGGTATGGACCGGATCATCGTTGCCACGAATACAGCTGTGACGGCACTGTGGACCCAAACTGAATTCTTACGAAACATAGAAAATGAAGAGTTCATGACCCAGAAGGGAAGATTTGCCTTCAGATTTTATGATAAAGTAATAAAAAAAAAGTCTTAGGTCCAATTTAAGCAAACAACTTACACAAGACCAATTAGAGCAGGCAATTATGTCAGGTACACTCAACATTTATTCTTCATGGCAATTCTAAAAATGTCCACTTTATTTGCCTTAGAATAAATGGTTATCTTCTTAGAATAAATAGTTTACTAAGTACTGCAACATTCCTGTATTCAAAAGAACAATCACTTCAAAATCAAGAAAAACCAAATTTGACTGATGATTCGTCAAAATCCGCCTTCAACGTGGCAGAAGTCTGTCCAGTACCTGAATATATGTTTGAAATCTTCCAAGATTAACACCAGTCAAAATAAACGAAAGAAACTAGAAAATTTAGCACAAAAGTTAGATGACATTAACCTCAACTTTCATTTAACATAATAGAGAAAACACCTCTTATTTTCAAAGTAACCCCCCAATCAAGAGAATGGTTCACATTCACTTTCAGTCCATTTAACTAAAGCTAGTCTTCTGGTGTCAACGTAACACTACAAAAGTAGAAGAAAATACGTTTTTTAACTTGAGTGCAAATAAGAATTTCATTATTTACTTGCATATTTCCAGTTCATTTCTTTTATTTAATATAATTAATTAATTTTCGCATAGTAATTCTCTCCCTCTCTCAATCCTAAGTAAAACATGAATTTTACCAGCCTAGAACTTAACATGCGTTTGTTTCAATACGTTTTAATATTTAAGGCAAAATGGATCTGAATATGCAATATGTAGGCCTAATCTAGTCTTCAACCCTCGTTGAAGATGGCGGAGCAGTTCCAATAACATAAATGTCGAGACTCTCAAATTACACCGAATGACTAAACATAAATGAACACGTAACAGCGGGCTAAAATTTTATGTAACTTCCACCAGGTAGGCAGCGTGACCGAACATAGTCCCATTTACTTAGTTACTGCTCAAACAATGCTTCAAAGAAAACGATAAAGTAAGGGAGAAAATAAGATTTTATGAATAACTAAAATGCACTTTTCGTCACAAAGAAAAAAAATGAGTCTACAAAGAAAAATGAGTTTACTTATAGTCCGGATTTAGCAGTGAACTTCCTATAGTATGTATGGCGAAAGTAACGGAGCCTGATAATTGGAAAACATAAATCTTCTTACGTATTAAAAAAAAAAAAAAAGCCAAACTTAGGAAGGTTAGGTAGGCTAGACTGCTGAGTATAAATTTATCTTCAAATTGTCGCAAAGAATTGCTAACTACCAGGCCTAGTCTGTTTGTTATTATTGTGCTAATCACAGAAACTTTATTGCAACTTCTCTGTGAATTATATAATGCAATGTATGAGTCACGTTATTTTTATTTTAATATTTTCATACTTTAAAAGGTCTGTATTTCCGAAGGCCTTATGCGTTCCTTCGAGGACGTACATACTCGCACACATTAGAAAAATAAGTCGATTTAACCATTTTTTGACGTATACCTGAGCTTGCGTTTCGTTTCAAGATAATTAAATCTATCTTACCGGGTAGTTGGCAAATCAATTTTATCCAGAAAAGTGAATTTATCCCAAATAGAAAATGCATCTGGTTTTCACAATTGCAGCTTCATTGTTGGAAAGCGGTGGGCCCAGAATTATTTGATTCGTGTGATAAAAATCCACAATTATATAGTAAATATATTACAATGTAAAATAAACAAGCATTTTAACGTTAACACTGATGTGGAACACCGTTCAAGTCTTCAAAAGTCTTTTGCTTTTGTATTTTAAATAGCAATATAGCTTACTATATAATTGTGGATTTTTATTACACAGATTGTTTTTCACGAAAGTGTGAATTTCTTAGCAATGACTTGATTGTCAAACCTATGGTTTATATTCCTAGGCCTAATCACATACATAGTCTGGTTCCAGGATGCCTACCTGTAGGAATCCTGGAACCAGACTATGTATGTGATTAGGCCTAGGAATATAAACCATAGGCTTGACAATCAAGTCATTGCTAAGAAATTCACACTTTCGTGAAAAACAATCTGATTTTATGGAATTTAGGCCGGCTGTCAAGCCAAGCACTAAGGCTCTTTCGATCATTCAGCTCTTAAAGCCAAAATATGGAGTTAGAGGTGCTGGACAGCGAGACTGAAGGAAGGAATCGAGAACAGAGGTAAAAATAAAAGGCTAAAAAGTGCGTGCAGCTAGGCCTAGGCCGATGGGACGCTGCAAACTCCCTTTAGCAATGCCTACAGTGCACCACGTGAGGTGCACTGACGGCACTGTACCCATACTGGGCTACCACATATTCTCTTTCCAATATCATACACGAAGTAGGACGAAAAGATATTGAGGGCAACTGGAAAATGTAAAATGTAACTGCTAAACGAAGTTAGGGGTGGGGGGTGGTGGGGGCTTGAGGACCCAAATGATAGCCCATGAAAGAACGACCAAAAACAAAGTGATGATGATAATGATGACACAGATGATGACGATTACGTAACCTACCATCGCAAGGCACCAAGGACAGGCCATACGCACGAAAAACTTCATATAAGCTTCGATACGACCTACTTATTAGCATACATTTTTCCAACATTATCCGGTGACTTAATATTTCTGACATGTATTCGTAATATTATTAAAATTTTTTGGCGGGAAATATATCAGCCAAAAGTCTTTCAAAAGAGATATCAAATTTAATGTAAATCTGTTGATCCCTCCACGTGTGCGAACTTAAAAAAAAAAAATGCAACCACTGATTGTATAGTTTGTATTTGAAATATAGTACTCTATTTACACAAACAAATGATTGCACTATTCTGTGCATATATATATATATATATATATATATATATATATATATATATATTATATATATATATATATATATATATATAATCAATATATATATTATATGTAATCAACAGTAAACAATTTCTAACTCACATCAGGACCGAACCCAGGTCTTTCAATTGAAAGGCAAGGGCGCTGCCCACTAGGCCATACAAGTCAGCGCCCTTACCTTTCATTTGAAAGACCTGGGTTCGATCCGGACGTGAGTCAGAAATTCTATAATATTATGTGTGTGTGTGTGTGTGTGAAAAGCGCACGTGACAGTCACGGTCCATTAAAAAACTCAAGTCAAGGGGAGACAACATATTTAAAAGTCCTTATGTCTTCAAGCTAAAGCTAAACGGGGACGGATTAACTCGTAACTTAGGCTTAGAAACGCCGTTAACACCAAAAAGAATTATATAAGTTCTGTCAAGAGTTCTCTAACATCACCCGCAGGTCACACACGTGCCTCCTGAATTATCATATGTATGAAAGCTGCCGGGAATGAATATATACATATATTTTTTTTTTATTTCGACGCCGCAAGTGATGATTCATACTCGAAGTTGCTCCGTCACCGCAATATTCTTTACGTATATCAAGACTTCCCTCGGGAGCGTCCGCTCACAACCGGAGGTTCGCTCGGAGTGATTAGTAGTACCATAGCGGCTGCTGAAAGCATATACGCGCCCATTCAACGGCTCATCTCTCTCTAAACCGACCCTTCATAATACGCCCTTCGTGATGGATCCGTCGTTCTTGTCGAGTGGGGCTGCTGCTTCTTCTTCTTCTTCTTCTTCGTCGTCTTCTTTTCCTTCGAAGCGCTGGGCCGACTACAAATGGGTCGACGTCGCCGTCCAGGAAATGGTGTCCCAAGCATTGACTGTCGTCCTCCTGGTGGTCGTTTTTGTCGCCGTGTGCAACTTGTCGCGAGTGAGAACGACCATACGACATATTCAAGTAGTTGTGACCGTTACAATTGTTAGTCGCCTCATTTGTTGAGCAAGGGTAGCGTTTTTGTTTTTTGTGGGGTGGGATAGGGTAGACTAGGCCTAGTTTTGCGGAAGTGACGAATGAAGTAGGCATAGACTCCTGCGCGTTCGGGAAATTCTCGGATGTTGGGAAAACTCGGGGATTTTGTGGGATTTTGTATTCGCGATGAAAAACGCGTAATTTCTCTACGCAGAAGTTCGAAGCTTTTGGAAAAAACACGAATTTCATATTGCAACTCTCGCATTATTATTATTATTATTATTATTATTATTATTATTATTATTGCCTCTTAGAAAAGCAAAATTCTGAAGCCAAAGGGACCTAATTTTGAAAGCAGTCCAACAAGAAAAAATAAAATATAGAAGTAAACAAACTATGAAAGATTAGTAACAAAGAAAAACAATTAAATGATGAAATGAGAATCACTTCAGTCTGTGCAACAGCCAACTTCTGAACTCAACTGAATGTCTGAAGCCTAATGGCTTCAGCGAACTCAAGGTTTCCTGTCTAAAATTAAATCAAATATCAATGCTGTCGCTTCCAAAGCTTTCAAAGAAACATTCGAGTAGCAAAAACGTAGACATATAAAATATGATTGTGAAAAAATCAGTAGATTATAAATATACAGAGACATTGCGAAGAAAAAATCAGTACTCCAGAAATAGATATAGACGGACGTAAGCAGATTCCACGCGCAGTACAAAGAACTCAAAAGTAAAGATAAAAAAATCGCTAAATCTAGACGGTCTTAATAAAATCATGTACTGACAATCATTCAAACTAACAGAAACGCCTGTATCATCATCATCATCATCTTTGGGACAGGTAGTGGCTATCTCATAAGGTCTATATATATACCAGTCATTTCGTGATGTGACTCATCATGATTTTTTTAATCAGACATTCAGGAAGTCCGTCCCGCACTACACTAAGAAGATCTTTGGCAATGTTTCATAAGGTTTATCTTGGGAACTGTTTATTCGTATGTATGTATGTGTATATATATATATATATATATATATATATATATATATATATATATATATATATATATGATATATGATACTATCAATAAGATTTTGAATTAATGCCCAATGCCTTAAACTTGCTTTCTTTGTTTTGCTCTCATATGATGCCTCATAATAGCATCTTATTCAAACAGTACCTAATTAACATTTCGCCGCCTAAAATAATTTGAATTTATAATTTGTTAACTTCTGTGATATAAGATAATTGAAAAGGTGGAAAATGTGGAGAAATGCAGGAATGGTCAGGGGTTTAGTTTAGGTGTAAGAGTTGACAGTGTTTTTTATAAAGGTGGTGTGGTCATGTGGGAGGAATGGGTGATGATAAGCTGGTGAGAGAGAGCTGTTGGAAGGCAAATGAGTGAGATTTAGAAGTGGATGGATATAACTGTGGCAGAGGTGTTAGAAAGGAGGGGCGTCAGTAATTAGGAAAGGAGAGAGTGCCTGCAAGATAGGGGTTTGTGTGTGTATGTGCGTGAAACACCTCATGTGTGAGTGTATGTGTGCGCACTGTACATTATATGTAGCGGGAATGTTATGAATATATATGTACATATTTACACAAACACACAAACATATATATATATATATATATATATATATATATATATATATATATATATATATATATATATATATATATATATATATATATATATATATATATATAGATCCATTAACTGCTGAATTACATTCCATGAAATAACTCTATCTTTAAGACGCTTATCTCATCATCTCAAGTTACAATCAAAAGCGACTGACGAAAGTCTCCTAAAAATCCTAAATACTTCCTTCTTTTCCTTTCAGAAATTCTCCCATCAGAACGAATTATCCACATCGAATTCTTCCTACTCTTACCAGCATCATTCTCGTCAGGATTACCCGCCAAGGCTAACGTCACCTCAGGTGAGTTTGCAAAATCGTCTGCATCACTCTGAGTCACTTGACACGTATTATTTTGCCTAAGAAAGCAGTATCAGTATACATTATACCTGTCTGCAACCACTTCTCCCTCCCTACAAAATAAACTTGGAGTATCAAAAAAATCGTGAAAGGAAATCTAGACAGATAAATGCTGCCCTCAAATGGAAAACTGCAGTATCTGCAAAATTTTCGAAACTGGGATATGCCGCCTATTGGACTCGTGAACCACTGATACAAAAGTTCCTGCAGTTTCAGGATGATTCTTCAGTGCTTTAATTAGGGGGGGTGGTTCCATTTGCAGTATTTCAAAATCAGTAGCAAGACAAGGGAACACTGCAGTATCTACCATTTTTCTCAGTTTTGTATCTTTGCAGATATAGCAGTCTTCCATTATAGAACAGATTAGAATACAGGATTTAGGCCTAATGACAAAAGCAAGCGCTAGGACCTTCGATTAGGACATTCAGCGCTGTAATGGAAACTGAGAGTAAATAAAAAAGGTTTTAAAGGTGGAATTCACCATCTTTGAAGCTACCTTGAGCCTATACAGGCATATTTAGGCACGTCCTAAATGTATATTTTTTCTTACAAAATCCATTTATTTAATTCACAGATGACAGCTACCCAGAGTGAACAGCAGCTTTCCTGGTAAACGATATATATATATATATATATATATATATATATATATATATATATATATATATATATATATATATATATACATATATGTATATAACTCACCAGATCTCTCTTCGCAAGACTGAGAATCGAGATCGACGTGAACTCAGAAAAATAAGAGAGAAAAAAAGGGAATTTTCTTGATATTTTAAATACATATCTTGTAAATATTCTATAAAATAGTCTTTGTACGTATTTATATCAAAAGAGAGCTCGTGACGTGTTCCGTGTGTGTTCCATGTGTCAATAAAGGTATAACTATTTTTTAAAAGACTTTTTGAATAACCTTCGCCGTTAGAGTATGCGTAGCAGCATTTTTAGTTTGACTTCAGTCACGTGTTTGATATGAATCTGTATTGTATATAGTTGCAAAGTCGCTATTCACGGGAAATAAACTTAACCACCGTTTGAAAAGCTGCTTTATCTACCCAGGAGGTAATTTCGTAGAATTTTCTGGTGGTATCTTAGGTTATTGCTTTAGAAATATGATTATATATATATATATATATATATATATATATATATATATATATATATATATATATATATATATATATATATGCAATAATGACACCTCACACAAGATTTGATGGCGCGTTTGTACCCTTTAATTAAATGTCATATATATCAAAACCTCCTGTTGGATAATGCCGTCATATCTAAATGTCTTTCTAGGGTACCCGCTTACTTAACTTTCATACAGAGTTATCTCCAAATGCTCTTTTAATAACAGATAAACATCTCGCTCTATTCAAAAGTGCACAGTCAAGATCCCAAATCTGGTACGATTTTAAAATTCACTCACGTTTCTCAGCTTACTTTTCTTCCGTGCAGCCGTGACTTGGCACAGACCAGGATTTAGGTAACAGACACGTCGACCTTCTTCCTACGACTGTTGTTGATCTACTGACTATTCGATTGGTATGGAGGTTAAGTTAAAGGAGTGTTTACGTTTGTCTTCTTCTTCCCTTTTTCTGTCTGCTCAAGAAAATTGTACTTCGAATGATACAGCATTTTGCTCTGCGTTACTGGATCCGTGATTTTATGATTTTTATATGAATCCCAAAACAGGTCCACAGTTTTATGTGGATCCAAGATTGTCACCGGATTCAAGTTCTTTTTATATGAATCCTCAAGCAGATCCATGGGTCTTTATGTAACAGGGATTGTCACTGGATCCACGATTTTTCATGTGAATCCTGATACGGATCCAGGATTCTCACTGGGATCCATAGTTTTTATGTGAATCCTGATACATATCCATCGTTCTATGTGGATCCAGGATTCTCACTGGATCAATGATTTTTCATATGGATCCTGATACAGACCCATAGTTCTATATGGATCCAAGACTGTCATTAGATGCATGATTTTTATATGAATCCTGATGCAGATCCACAGTTCTATTTGGATCCAGCATTGTTACTGGATCAATGATTTTTATAAGAATCCTGATGCATATCCTTAGTTCTATTTGGATCCAGCATTGTTACTGGATCAATGATTTTTATAAGAATCCTGATGCATATCCTTAGTTCTATATGGATCCAGGATTGTTACTGGATAGATCCATTGTTCTATAATGATCCAGGATTGTTAATAGACAGATCCATGGTTCTATATGGATCTAGGATTGTTACCAAACAGATCCATGGTTCTATATGGGTCCAGAATTGTTACTAGACGGATCCATAATTCTATGTAGACCCAGGATTGTTACTAGACAGATCCATAGTTCCTTATGGATCCAGGATTGTCCCTGGATCCAGAATTTTTATATGAACCTCGACACAGATCCTTAATTTTTACAATGACCTCAACTCAGATCTATGATTTCCTGACTTGCATAAACATTACAGTAGGATCAACTTAAAAACATACTTCTTTTATTAATATTATCATTTCAGGATACGTTATTTCTCTACTCAGGCAAAGTTATTTATATCTGCTCCGTTTAAGTCGTCTAACACTGGCCTACGTGAAGAAGATTCAGTAACCATTTCTCTGGCGTTGCCTAAGTCTTTTAAAAGATTTGGTGTCGGTCTTCTCTAAGACTTTTCGACATAATATGCTCGACTGTTCATGGGCAAGCTACAGTGTGGCTGCTTCATAACTCTTTTTCCCTTTTTCAATAATTTACTCACTTTTTTATATTTATTTATTAATTTAATATGTAGGAGTACATGGGCATTACTAGTACCCTAAAGTACTGTTCTGTGTTTGAACATACAGTATTCATTCCTATGGTTACTCAAAAAACAAAGCAAAATATATTAAAGAAAATGACATCAGGACTCTTAAAGACGCCTCTACCTAGATATAAGCACAAAAGATCAAATTAATAATAAAAGAAAGCAACAGTGGACCATACAAATGAATGTGGGTCTACCCAGCACGTTTCTGAACTTTACTGTTCTTTTTCATCTTGTGGAAAGTCACTCTCCTCATCAGGGTTAAATAAAACAACCTGGAAAGTGACATCCAAACTTCAGTCTTCATCTTGTGGAAAGTCAATCTGCTCAACAGGGTTAAATAAAACAACCTGGAACATGACATCCGTTTTAATGAAAATGGACACATGTTAACATTTTTTTTTCTTCATCACAGCAAATACAACAATGATGCAGTCAACTCCCGCCTGGAGACTGGCTGTTAGGTGTTTTCACGGTTTGGCTAAAATTCTCACATCCGGTTGAGTTCCCCCACGCGTTAAAGAAAACGGGGGGTCGGGTGGGATCTTTCTATCCATCATAGAAAATGTGTAGAAAGATCCGACCTTCGAAGTCGTGGTTTCAGGTCTGTGTATGTCTCTCACATTCTCTTGGTTTTCTCATAACTGGTAGAGAAATATTGTGAAATTAATACCCAAGTATCAGTTATAGAAAGGAGAAACGTTCCAGCTCCCAATGGAGCTTCCAGTGAGTAGTTAGCTGAAGGCGTGGGATCTTCGCGTAAGCTGTTCGGTCCATCATCAGGACTTACTCGCGAGCTTCACGAAGACGATAGCTTTCAACGATAGCTTTCGCTTGTCAGTCTTGGGGGTCACCGCTCCCTGGTAAGGGAATGTCCTAGCGACTCCATTTTTAAAGGTATGCCTCCTCATACTTGAGGGAGTGAGTGAGTGAGTGAGTGAGCCAGTTCAGGCTAACTCATGCTACAGGAAATTGAATGAAATTCGAAGACTCATATCCCTTCAGGCACTCTTGCAACCATACCGTTTGAATGCATAGAGGATAGCGATGTAGTGACGGCTTTGAAAATAGAAACATATCAAAGAATGCAAAATGGGGTTGTAGGTCAGAATTTCAATCCTAGTGTTATGCAAAAAAATATATGTATGTATATATATATAAAATTCATAATTTGTACACCTCAATATAAATTTAGTATAGTGATAGTATTTACTTTTTATAATATGTCGAGTGCATTTCTACAAATGGACTGTTAATTTTTATAATGACTGATGTCAGTGCTGGTGTAATCATGCATAAATTAATGTAGTTTTAATTTGCAATCATGCAAACTCGATTTGAATATTAACTGCTAATCACAGAAATTTTATTTTTTACCAAGATTCAGGTTAAGGAACTGGATACTTAAAACTTATATAAGAAAAAATATTGAAATTCCTTTTTGATTATTGAATATACTTTTGTCTCTTAAAAGTTGATATCTAGGGCCCGCTACACTATAGTTCGTCTTAACTACAACAAATATACTTACATCTCATAATCTTGCACAAATATACACACGTAAGTTACACACATCGTAAACATATTCCTATTCTTAAAACTCTTCAAACACCCAAGTTCGTTCAGACGCAAAAAAACGCATTCACACCCACAAGCACGCTCCCACTCACTCAAAAAATTCTGAAAAACATATCAAAATGTTCCTCACTCGAGAACAGACGCCTTGAATTCCCGGTCAAACGAAAAAAGTTCTCCAAATATTTGATGGAAGACTGCGTTTCTGTGCATCGTCCCGCAGGATCAACCCCCTCCGACGGAGGGAGTCCCACCCCTGCTGACGAATGGTCAAACAATATCTTATTCATAAACACTCCGACTAAGAAATTTCTTCCTCTTATCTTTACAGAGTCCGTGGTCATCGCCCTATATTCTTTTTAACACAGCCAGACCATCTCACAGCGACCTGGCATCGCGTTCACCTCACGAAGAAGAGAATAGGAAAGCTCGCGTTTCTGGATGCCTTCCATTTACCACTGCCAATGCTCCAACACAGACGAATCAACTCGTGAATATGTATCGCCTTGTACAACGTGCAGCCATTCACGTTGTACCGGGCTTGTATCTCAACAACATGCAAGTGTAATTTAAGCGCTGACGTGACAATTTTGCTTTAATGTACGGAAATTGGTAACTGGCACCTCGCTAAGCTTTATCAGCACTCACTTCGGAATCCTTGCAATGGATGCCAGGTCCTCCAACGTATATCCCAACTCTGCCTGCTCCTTGTGACACACACACACACACCTTTCTGTAAATGTACCGCTATATACAGCATTGACACGCGTTCCGACATAAGACGAGAATGGAACCGAAATCCCACAGAAATCTACAAGAAGAGAACCGCTGCCTCGCGCAACGCTGGATTGGGAAAGGAAGTAGTTTCGTGAAAGCTTATTCTTCAACACAGCCACGACTTAGCCTGAACTGGTCTCAATCTTCAATGAGGCAGTTTTGTCATGAAACTTAATTAAAAGTGCCTAGATCATGACAGATTAATGTCTACGTTAAATCTAATCTTATTTCACATGCATCTCACATGCGGATGTGATTTGTCCCAACTAATATTCATAAAGTTTATCAAGTGTTTAATTTTGTCTGATATTTGAAAGGGGAATATCTTTACTGATGTTCATTATATACTGAAAATTTGCCATTCTGTATTCACCTTGTTGCATTATGTTAATTAGTTTCTTTTAGTTAATCTTAAATTAATGACAGTCATCAAAAGCCTTCATCCTTTGCTATATTCAACTGGGGTAAGATAATCGTATGTAGCAATCTTGAGACCAGGACCAAATGCATTTCACAGAGGAGTTTGATGACAAGGGCAAGATTTGATTGTGCTCCTCCAGAGGACATAATTGACTTTGATAGCACCAGGCTTGTTGCATTTCTCAATGTGATGTGGATTTCTAACCATTAAGTGAATTCTATACTTTTAGAGGTGCGTTTCCAAATAACGATGAAGTTTAATTCTTTGCTTTTAAATGTCTTTTTAAAGTTTTGCTAAAGTGATTTCAGTCTGGTGTCGTGGGTTGCATTTCTTAACGAGATGTGCATTTCTAACCGTTAACTGGATTATGTACTTGAGGTGGGCTTTCAGCGGCTTGTTATTTTTTCCCTTTTATTTGGAAAAAATTCCCAGCTCATAATCAGTTACACCATTCAAATGGTTTGCTTTCAGTTCATCGGTTCAGTGGAGTCTACAACTGCGTCAGTCGCATTCATACGAAGTCTGAAGAATATGGATGTATTTGCTTCTGATATCGAAAGAAAATTTGCCAAAAGTGTAAGAAAAATATCTGGTGATTCTAGTGGTTTGCACCATCACTACTATTTTGAACAGGTAAATAAATAACTCATCGTGGACTTCATTCAGATAATCTGAGAGTTTCCTCTCCTCTTCATCTTCTGCCAGTCGTGCGTAGGATGCTCGGGCACGGGCGCCAGCTCTTCAGGGCACGTCTACGGGCGTTCCGGGCTGTAAAGTGCTTCCCATGCTCGTGACACCGATGGCCAGGTGTGTGTGATACATATGTGAACAGACTGGAACGCCCGAGAGTGCCAGGGGACACATGGTGCCATAGCATCCTACGGACATGGAGACAGTTCAAGAGTTTTCAGTGACAAACCGTTCTTACGTGGGTATGGAATTATCAGGCATAGCAATGGCTTGTCTGTACGTATCAAGCGGAAATTTTGCTTCGCAGGCTTGTGTCGTCTATACAAACCGGCGATGATTCGAGGATCATCTCAGTGACTGGATCATTCTTCCGCGAACGCTCTGACCAAACTGTCGTGGCAAGTTTAATATGACAAGACCTTGTCAGGAGAGTTTGGGCGTCGTACAAATCACTTACGGAGTACAAAATGGAATGTGTTTCGACTCGTTGTCCATTTGTCTAAAAGGTTGAAGAAGAGTGTACAAAATATCTCTCTCTCTATGTGATAGCTGGAGGTAGTGTTTCTCCACTTACAAAATATGTCGCGTACTACACAGCGTAGCGTCTACTGGTCATACGCGCCAGTTCTATGTGTAATCGCAATGGCCGCAGAGACCTCTTCAACTTCTCTATTTCCCGGCATTTTGGATGCGCCTTCGACCGAAAAAGCCTTGCAGCCCAGAGAGGAAACGAATGAGGAAATAGAGAGGTTAATGCGTCGAGTACTGTCTGGGTCGAGTTTTTCTTTTCTTCTACGTCATGTGACGAACAGGTAATGCTTCTCATCTACACGCAATATAAAAGTCACGTTTCCAAAGGTGTGTATCCCTTTCGTTGAAGGTGCCTCTTCTTGAAGTTTTCAGATTATGCAGAATGGCTGTGCCGGCCATCTTGAAACGGATCCCTGACTACTCAGAGCGAAGTCAGGACAATTGTTAAACCTTTCAGTCACCGTAATCATTGAGAGTATCGAAAGCAAAGAAGGAACAGAAGGGGGGAAAACTTTAGGACCACTTGCTTGATTGATTTTCCCTGCTCGAAGGTGGAACGTTCCACAAAGCTGGCGAGAAGTTCCTCTGGATATTCGTAAAAGTCTTTGCGTGTGTGAGTTTCCCTTCCGTACTCATATCTCCACTTCTGTCTCGTCGTCTCCCGCGAAGCTTCATCAAGCTACATATTTATATATAATATACGTTTCTTGGCTCCTGTCTTCGAGAAGGAGGTTTAAAATCTCTCTCTCTTTCTCGCGGGAGCGACTGGCATTTCAACACTTGGTTTCTCGTCGCCCCTTGTCATCATGTCGAAACCTATAAACTAACCTTGTAACTGTTGATTAATGATCGCTACTCATCACCCACACAAATACTCTTCAAAGTAGCATCGCACTGGACAGCTTACTATTCAAGCTGAGAGCTGTCTTGACACCTGCTGCCTCAAACATTGAACGTCTAAAACTTCAAACACAAACGATAGAAGCGCCCGGACATCCGTCCATCCATCCCACTTTAAACCTATCATGCATCCCGTCTGAAGGTCGTTCCAAACGGGTGACCTCCTGAGACCCCGCAGGGCGAGTCTGTTTCGCCCTCTCAGTTCTCCTCTTCATCCTCGTTTTTGTAGGTGACGTATCTCACGGACGACTTCTCCCCGTATATCAAGCCCTGGGGAGAAATGGAATGTATTACGAGAGAGAGAGAGAGAGAGAGAGAGAGAGAGTCTGTCATTCTTTCTCAGCCGTAAGAATTATATTTTTTGCAGTCATGTTCATTCCTATTTCACATAAGTTTCATAAATGTATCTGCCAGGATATCTTCTGTTTGTATATCTCATGTTTTGCAGAACCGTTCTGTTTGGAAAGAATATCGATAGGGTTCAAGACCCTTAGGGAAGCATCAGATTTACTGGCCTCCGTTTTGCTGTCTGTGACGAACATTCTACATAGTCACAATAGAATCAGATTTTTTTTATGAGCCTTTAAATTCCATTCATTTTTTTGCGAGTTGGTTATATGATTAGTTTAAATGTCTATCTACTTATCTAGTTATTAACTGGTTAGTTCTCACTCGTCTACTCTATTATTTAATTGGTTAGTTCTTTAACTAGTTTATTTACGTATCTTGCTACTAATCAAATCTCATTACCGAGTTATCTGACAAATTAATGCATATTTACATATAACAAAAAATACTTATGAAAAGAACGGTATACTTCAAACAAGACCTACAAGATAAGAGACGCATCGTTGCCAGAACGACTTGCTTTACCTGGCGTTCTCCGTGATTCTTAGCAGGAGGCGACTTCAGGCAGTACATGAGGGGGCCGTAGAGGAAGTTGATTATGGCAATACCATAGAGCATCCACTCGAAGCCAAAGGTCTGCACTAGCGTTCCTGAGAGGGCTGGACCTGCAGGCAAAATGGGGAGGAGGTTTGTCAGAGAGAGAGAGAGAGAGAGGGAAAGAGAGAGAGAGAGAGAGAGAGTAACTCATTTTGATCAAGAAATAGATGCAGATCAATTTGTTTGATAAAAAACTGTTTCACTGAACACAAAGAAAGTGTTCACAAGTGAGAAATTTTAGTGTTCAGAAATGAGTTTAGATGCAGATCAATTTGTTTGATAAAAAACTGTTTCACTGAACACACAGAAAGTGTTCACTGTTGACATGCAGTGATCCCTGACGATTTTAGAGCTGCTACAGAAATGAGTTTTGTTGAAATACATATAATTCAAGATCTACATAAAATAAAATAACGGTCAAGTGAACAAATATAGAAACCGCAGTTGTAAACTCGACAGATGCAGTCACAAAATAGACACCTGAGATGCAGATACCTACTAGCACCAAAACCTGCTGAAGGTCCAGATTATTTTATTTATTCTGTTCATCAAAAATAAAAAACCATTACCTGATCAAGCTGATATTGACTGACATAAAGACAAGGCTTTCTGATTTATTAAAAAAAATATAGTCTCTCACTTTCAACACCGAAAAAAGGGCGAAGGGGAGGCAGTTCAGGCAAAAAACACAAATATATCTTTTATGCCAAATCACAAATGCAAAACATGGAAAAAAAATAATAATAATAAAATAAAATGGATCAGAATTAGGTAGCCGGGTTTCTGTATCTTTTTAGTTTTGATTTTTTTTTTGTCAAGCCCTGGCAAAGGGGTCAAGTTCAGGACGGCTCACAGATGAAATAAATAGCTAGAAAGCAGGTGGGCCTAAATTTCCCCAGCAAAGACCACTTACCTTAGATCAACCGAAACAAGGGGCAACGCTACTGTTTAGACTGTTCAGTAGTGCTGGAAATATTTTAAACTGGAACACAAATAGTCCCGTTGGAGTGGACTTAAGCAGCTTCGGTGTTGAGTAGACGGAACTTTGTACTTACGGATGTTTGATTCAAAAATATCTTGGTCGAACTTTCAAATGTTTTGTTGAAAAATTATTTAGGTCAGTTCAGAAAACGTTCTTGGTGAAATCAACAATGACCAACTTCACTGTTTGGTAGAAAGGGTTTTAGACCTATATTTTCCAGTAAAGATAAAGGAACTGGCTTACTAATTATTGTAATTTAGACAGAAAACGACCTCCTCGATGGAGTAGACAGAAACCCAATTCCCTTCTGGATAGACACGCGACAGACAGACAGAAAGCCAACTAGACAGCACCCGGACTTGAGAAGAAGAAGCCTTACTAATGACTTAGGAAGAAGAAGAAGAAAAAGAAGTCTTGCTAAATGACAGGAAGATGAAGAATAAGAAGTCTGACCAAATGACTTCAGAAGAAGAAGAAGAAGAAGAAGAAGAAGAAGAAGAATTCTGACCAAATGACTTAAGAAGAAGAAGAAGAAGAAGAAGAAGAAGAAGAAGAAGAAGAAGAAGAAGAAGAAGAAGAAGTTGCTAAAATGACAGGAAGATGAAGAATAAGAAGTCTGACCAAATGACAGGAAGATGAAGAAGAAGAACAAGAAGAAGAAGAAGAAGAAGAAGAAGAAGAAGAAGAAAAAGAAGAAGAAATGACTTCTGAAGAAAAGAAGAAGAAGAAGAAGAAGAAGAAGAAGAAGAAGAAGTCTGACCAAATGACTTAGGAAGAAGAAGAAGAAGAAGAAGAAGAAGTTTGACCAAATGACTTAAGAAGAAGAAGAAGATGCAGAAGAAGAAGAAGAAGAAGAAGCCTGACTAAATGACTTATAGGAAGAGGAAGAAGAAGAAGTCTGACCAAATGACTTTAGAAGAAGAAGAAGAAGAAGAAGTCTGACCAAATGACTTAGGAAGAAGAAGGATAAAAGAAGAGGAAGAAGTCTCACCAATGGCAAAACCGAGACAGAAAGCGACGTCGCCGATGGAGTAGACAGATCCATAGACAGCAGAGTGACGAAGATCGACGAGATAGCCCAACTCAGGCATCATGGAGGAGTCCACCATGCCAATGGCGAATCCCAGGCCAGCGTTTGGGGCGATGAGGTGGTTGATGGAGGTGGCTTTTGGGATCTGAAGAAGAAGAAGAAGAAGATCAATGTTATGGAATGGAGAACTTTTAAACATTATCTTGAAAGACTTTCAGCCCTTGCCTTGAAAGGGTTAAAGCCAGTATCTTGAAAACTTCTCAACCAATATCTTTGAAGGCTTTTAACCATTATCTTTAAAGCCTTTCAACCATTACCTCGATAGACTTCCAACCAGTATCTTAGAACCCTTTTAACCTATCTTGAAAGTCTTTCAAGCACTGTTTTGAAAGATTCTCAATCATTACCTTGAAACCCTTTCAACCACTATCTTTAAACCCTTTCAACCATTATCTTGAAAGACTCTCAAACAATATCTTGAAAGCCTTTCAGTTACTATCTTGAAAGACTTTCAACTAATTTCTTGAAAGCCTTTCAACCACTATCTTTAACGCATTTCAACCACAATCTTGAAACCCTTTCAATAACTATCTTTAAAGTCTTTCAACCTTTATCCCGAAAGCCTTTCAACCATTATCTTGAAAGCCTTTCAACCACTATCTTGAGAGACTCTCAACCATTATCTTGAAAGCCTTTCAACCATTATCTTGAAAGACTCTCAACCAATATCTTGAAAGTCTTTCAGCCCCTATCTTGAAGGACTTTCAACCCATATCTTGTAAGTCCCTCAACCAATATCTTTCAAGCCTTTCAGCCCCCATCTTGAAAGACTTTCAACCCATATCTTGTAAGGCCCACAACCAATATCCTGTAAGCCTTTCAACCACTCAACCAATATCTTTAAGCCTTTCAACCACTCAACCAATATCTTTAAGCCTTTCAGCCACTCAACCAATATCTTGAAAGCCTTTCAAACACTCAACCAATATCTTGACAGCCTTTCAACCACTCAACCAACATCTTGAAAGCCTTTCAACCACTCAACCAACATCTTGAAAGCCTTTCAACCACTCAACCAACATCTTTAAAGCCTTTCAACCACTATCTTGTAAGCCACCCAACCAATATCTTGGAAAGCCTCTCAACCACTATCTTGAAAGACCAACGTCCTCGCAGAAGGCCTCACTCACAAAGATGAGGCAGACGGCGATGATCCAGAGGCCGAAGAGGGAGGCGAGCCAGCGTCCCATGAGGTGACCAAGAGGACCGAAGAGGTTGGTCCCTATCAGGTAGGAGACGGAGGCAGGGATGAAGGCTGCCCCCAACTGCCACTCGGGGGCACCCATCGTGTCCATCATCCAAAGGGGTAGGGAAGGTTCCAGCATGCCAATGCCCATGTTGGCGAAGGTAATGGCTCCTGTAAGGAGTGGCTCTGTTAGGCTGTGCTCTTGTAAATAAAGTGGTAGAATAATTCATGGCAAAGATTGGGATGGTTTGGACATGTGGTGAGATGGGGGTGAAGAGCAGTTAGTCAGAAAAGTGTTAGGCATGGAAATGGTGGGACGCAGACCTCACTGTTAAGCTCCACTTCTGCAAATTCTTTACTACACTGATAACAGTTGTCATCATATTAAGAAGCAATACTGGGATGGTTTGGACATGTGGTGAGATGGTGGAAAGGAGCAGTTAGTCAGAAAAGTGGTAGATGTGGAAGTGGCTAGACGAAGACTTGTAGTAGGAAGGTTCTGACAAGCATGGGTATAAAGCATAGATGAAAACATGATCAAAGATCGGAATTCACGCAGAAAGTGCATAAGACAGAACAGTGAAGAGAGTTACTCCTTTCACGTCTAACCCCTTCGAGGGAAGATCTGATGCAAAAATGGTAATGAAGATGATTATACAAGACGAAATGGGATGATAAACAGAGAACCAAGTGTCATCTATCTGAGCATACTTAAAGTAGAAAAATCAAAGAATAAAAAGTGTCCATTAGTGATTTAGTTGATTAACAGAGAAAGAGGCACTCTAGGTGCACTGCAATGCAAAGGAATACAGTCCTTGTTCTACTGCCTTTTTTTTAGTGATTTTCCCAGTGTCTCTCACCAGCAGCAATGATGATGTAAGGATCCGTGCACAATTCTCCCAGGGTGGGGGCCACCTCCTCTTGCTTGACCACGGCAGGTTGAAGGACCAGCAGCTGTAGAACTGGAAGAGAGAGAGAAAAAAAAGTAAAAAATGAGCGGAAGTTTCTTCGGCGCAATCGGGTTTTCTGTACAGCCGCTACAGCGTATAATCAAGGCCACCGAAAATTGATCTATCTTTCGGTGGTCTCGGTGTAATTCTGAATGAGCCGCCGTCCAAGAAACTTAACCACGGCTCGGTGGTGGCCTATCCATACCGTTGCCAGAAGCACGATTATGGCTAACTTTAACCTTAAATAACTTTAACCGTCCGCACTTTATTCTGTCTGCACTTTTTTTCAGTCCGCACTTTTTCTGTCCGCCCTCAGATCTTAAAAACTACAGAGGCTAGAGGGATGATGCAATTTGGTATGTTCGATGACTGGAGGTGGATGATCAACATACCAATTTGTAGCCCTCTAGCCTCAGCAGTTTTTAAGATCTGAGAGCGGACAGAAAAAGTGCGGCCAGAAAAAAGTGCGGACGGACAAAGCCGGCACAATAGTTTTCTTTTACATAAAGCTAAAAAGGTTTTGATCAGTGTAACGAGTGTTCAGGTGAATGACACTTCTGTTGTTTATGTTAAAAATGTTTATCTGCATAATGGTCGTTTGGTTCTTAAAAACAGACCTAAGTAACCAAGGTTTGCTTCTAATTCACGAAGTCCAGTTGCTGTGCAGATCTAGATAAGACTTTCTTTTATTGAAGAAACGTCCCAATCAGAGTAATCCATCCACAAGGCGCAATTGGTCTCAAAGTCTGTAAGGTTGATCAGCAACAAGAAAATGAACCCACACGTCATTACAATTCTTAAAATTTCACCAGATCACTGGGTCATTCCCAGAATTTTATTTTGCTGGCTCTAGAGATTTTTTTCTTAAAAGAAAAGTGGATATTGGAACAAGACTAGGTAATAGGAGCTGTACAGCTGCAAAAAGACAAGTGAAATGCATAAAGTATGGCAGGAGGCGGGTAAAGGCATTGATGACATTTGTTGCTTGGATGGGATGTCAGCTTGTGATAGAAACCAATCAATGTAGTCTCCTTTTGCTGTACAGCTTACGCTAATTCAGGCATTCTATTTTTTGGACCTATTAAAAATCTAGACTTAATTGCAGTCTAGTTAACATTATGAAAGAGGAGAGTAATAAGATATCTATTAACAAGACCAACGCAATCACACAAGCATATTCAAACAAATGAAATTCAAACAGCGCTATATTTTAATACTGGTGGATAAAATCTGCACCTGATAGCGAATATCCTTCACTTCTGTTTTGCAAAGTAAAATAAAAAAAAAAAGAAAGCTATCTGCTTGGTGCAAAGTTTGGTGACAAGATGACCTTACAAATATAAATTGTCTTCCATAGGAACTTAGGTGAGATTATGTATGTCACAAGGGCGGGAGAGAGGTGTTTAAGGTATCCTGAGGACAAGGGGGAAGGGGGGGAAGAGGACCCCTAGACAGGATGCCACGAAGCCTCTGGTTTACCAACTAGGTTAGGTTAGGTTAGGTTAGGTGCGGGCGGGCTAGATTAGAATGCTTTCCTGACGTGGTCATGGGGAAACTGTTTACCTCAGCCGATAAACAAGAACAAAAAGATCGCTGTTTACTTTGCCCAACAAACTGGAACATAAAGGAAGGCCATAAACAAACAGGAACATAGAGAGGAAAGCCATAAACAAACAGGAACACAGAGGAAGGAAATAAACAAACAGGAAAATAGAGGAAGACCATAAACAAACAGGAAAATAGAGGAAGGCCATAAACAAACAGAAACATGGAGGAAGGCCATAAACAAACAGGAACATAGAGAGGAAGGCCATAAACAAACAGGAATAGAAAGGAGGGCCATAAACAAACAGGAATGTAGGGAGGAAGGCCATAAACAAACAGGAACATAGAGAGGAAGATCATAAAGAAACAGGAGCATAAAAGACGGCCATAAACAAACAGGACTATAAAGAGGAAGGCCATAAACAAACAGGAACATAAAGGAAGGCCATAAACAAACAAGGAAATCACAAACAAACAAACAAACATACAAACAAACAGCAAGCACTCACGTCCGTCGCCCAGAGCAAGCACAGCCAGAATGAGGAAGGGAGCCGATTTCCCGACGAACTGGAACATGACTCCTCCGAAGGGCGGGCCGATGAGCACGCCCAGGGCCAGGCCTCCGAGGGCGATGCCCATGGCGTTTCCTCGCTCTTTGTCGTCCGGGTATCTCTCCGCCAGCATGCCCATGCCTTGTGGGGGGGGGGAAGGAGAAAGAGTTAGATGAATGATCTTTCAAGAATCGGGTCGTTGCTTTAACAATGCTAAGAAAAGTATGTTAATATGTTGTTGCGGTTTATTTTTTAAGAAAAACAACTAAAAAACAACAATGATGATAACGGCAATATAACAACAATATTAAAGAACAAGGATATCTCTTGAAATGCAATGAAAATGTCACAAGAATGGTATGTTGGAATAATAGTAATAATAATAATAATAATAATAATAATAATAATAATAATAATAATAATAATAATAAAGGTCAACATACCTGACACTGAAGAACATGAGGACCCATAATAATAATAATAATAATAATAATAATAATAATAATAATAATAATAATAATAATAAGTCAAACATACCTGACACTGAAGAACATGAGGACCCAATGCCCTGCACAGCTCTGGCGATGAAGAGAACTCGGTAGCTTGTCCCGAATGCAAAAACTGGGGAGGAAATACGAGAAATATTATGATAAATGAAGGAAAATGAGAAAAAAAAGGATAAAGGGGGGTACATAGTGATGAAAGAAATGTATGATGCATAATGCAAAAATGTATAAAGAAACGCAGTGTATGTGTATATATATATCTGACTCACATCAGGATCGAACCCAGGTCTTTCAACTGAAAGGCAAGACCGCTGCCAACCAAGCCACGCAAGTCACTGCCTGGTCTTTCGATTGAAAGACTTGGGTTCGATCCCGTTGTGAGTCAGAAATTTATTTCTGTTCCACAAGCGATTGTGTGTTGATTATTTCTAACATATATATATATATATATATATATATATATATATATATATATATATATATATATATATATATATATATATATATATATA